>NW_022162272.1:0-6787 GCF_008728515.1 Papio anubis | reverse complement strand
TTTTTTTTTTTTTTTTTTTTTTTTTTTGAGACGGAGTCTCACTGTGTCTCCCAGGCTGGAGTGCAGTGGCGCGATCTCGGCTCACTGCAAGCTCCGCCCCCCGGGTTCACGCCATTCTCCCGCCTCAGCCTCCCAAGTAGCTGGGACTACAGGCGCCCGCTACCGCGCCCGGCTAGTTTTTTTTTTTTTTGTATTTTTAGTAGAGACGGGGTTTCACCATGTTAGCCAGGATAGTCTCGATCTCCTGACCTTGTGATCCACCCGCCTCGGCCTCCCAAAGTGCTGGGATTACAGGCTTGAGCCACCGCGCCCGGCCCTCTCTGGCATTCTTTTACCCAAAGTAGCCGGGGGGGGTGTGTGTGTGTGTGTGTGTGTGTGTGTGTGTGTGTGTGTAATTCTTATCTGTGTTTGTAAATGCGGATTTCCAGCTTCACTTGGAAGACTGGAAGTTGCTAGAAATGCGGGTCTTCTCTCTTGGGATGGGCATGTTCTCTCCAGTTTCCAGTCTCTTCTACACCCTATCACATCTCCAACATGAGGTCCAAACCAGCTGCCATTTATCGTTTTACTTACTTCGTCTTTTTATTAAAGTACAGAAACATTTCTTTTAGCACTTCTGTATCAAGAGGGGAAAAAAATAAGACACACCAAGATAGCTGTGAGTTTCAAGAAAAATGAGAGGCCAGATTCTTTGTAGAAGCTGAAGAATGTTCCTCTGCACTTGGTAGGCTTCTTCAGTGGTTCTGCTTCAGGATGCCTCAGAGGTTGGCTGAGGCCCAGTCAGCCAAAGGCACCAGCATGACTGGGGCTGGAAGATCCACTTCCAAGACGGCTCATGCACAGTGCTGCCCAGCTGGTGCTGTAGCTGGCAGGAGGCCTCAGTTCCCGGCTGCATTGACTTCTCCATGGGGCTGCTTGAATATCCCCATGACATGGTGACCAGATTCTGCCAGAGCAAGAGTCCAAGAGAGAGAAAAATGAAAGATACAAGGTTTTTTATGATCTGGTCTCAGGAGTCTGTTATTTCCACAATATTCTATTGGTTATACAAGTCAGCCCTACTCAACGTCAGACTACAAAAGGGTGGGACTGGTGAAATAAGATTCACTGGAGGGCTATCTTCAAAGGTGGATACTACATAATTCCATGACGTTTATAAAAGACATACCTAAAATATAAGGACATGAAAGTGTTTGAAGCAAAGCTGGAGTAGTTGTTACTAATATGAGACAAAATAGGCCGGGCGTGGTAGCTCAAGCCTGTAATCCCAGCACTTTGGGAGGCCGAGACGGGCGGATCACGAGGTCAGGAGATTGAGACCATCTTGGCTAACAGGGTGAAACCCCGTCTCTACTAAAAAATACAAAAAACTAGCCGGGTGAGGTGGCGGGCGCCTGTAGTCCCAGCTACTCGGGAGGCTGAGGCAGGAGAACGGCGGGAACCCGGGAGGCGGAGCTTGCAGTGAGCTGAGATCCAGCCACTGCACTCCAGCCTGGGCGACAGAGCAAGACTCCATCTCAAAAAAAAAAAAAATATGAGACAAAATAGACTTTGGGGAAATAAAGCATTATTATGGCTAGAGGATGACATGAAATAATGACAAAAAGTACACTCTACTAACATTATTATAAACCTAATAAAATAAGAAGATATGGGGCCAGGTGCTGTGGCTCACACCTGTAATGCCAGCACTTCGGGAGGCCAAGGCGGGTGGATCACGAGGTCAGGAGATCAAGACCATCCTGGCTAACACAGTGAAACCCCATCTCTACTAAAAATACAAAAAAATTAGCCAGACATGGTGGTGGGATCCTGTAGTCCCAGCTACTCAGGAGGCTGAGGCAGGAGAATGATGTGAACCCGGGAGGTGGAGTTTGGAGTGAACGGAGATTGCACCACTGGACTCCAGCCTGGGCAACAGAGTGAGACTCCATCTAAAAAAAAAAAAAAAGAAAAGAAAAAAACTAAGTACTAACCCACAAAGCAATTCTCAACAGATTTCAAAGAATCGGTATCAATGTGTTGCTCTGCATAATACATTTAATTACAAGCAAATAACAAAATATAATTATGTTTTATTCCCATATGGCTAGAAACTTTTAAATACATTTCCAATTCATGGATCAAAGAAATCGTCATGAAAAATGTAAAATTCAGTCTATTCTGCTATAATGCATATAAAATGCAGAATATTATCAGTTTAATATGAAAGTCATATTGGTTCATACACATAGGTGCAAGCTTTCTGATAATTGAAGAAGCCTTTAAATACTTTTTTTTTTTTAGACAGAGTCTCGCTCTGTTGCCCAGGCTGGAGTGCAGTGGCGTGATCTCGGCTCACTGCAAGCTCCGCCTCCTGGGTTCACACCATTCTCCTGCCTCAGCCTCCCGAGTAGCTGGGACTGCAGGCGCCCACCACCACACCCAGCTAATTTTTTGTATTTTTAGTAGAGACGGGGTTTCACCATGTTGGCCAGGATAGTCTTGATCTCCTGACCTCATGATCCACATGCCTCGGCCTCCCAAAGTGCTGGGATTACAGGCATGAGCCACCACACCCAGCCTAAATACATTTTTAAAAGCCAAAAATCTTTCACAGTTCATCTTCTTTCATGCACATAATGGCTGGTGTAGGGTCTTGAGAACTGCTAGACTTCCTACCACATGAAGGTATCTACAGAAGCTTCAAATATAAGTCAAGAAACAATGAAGGTATTTCTCCTATTTTACCCTGATGTATTAAAAAATCAAGAAATCTAGATACTAGATCATGCTTTTAGTTTTGTTTGTTTGTTTGAGACGGAGTCTCGCACCATGCCCCAGGCTGGAGTGCAATGGTGCAATCTCAGCTCACTGCAACCTTCACCTCCCAGGGTTCAAGCAATTCTCCTGCCTCAGCCTCCCGCGTAGCTGGGATTACAGGCACCCGCCACCAGGTTCAGCCAATTTTTTTTTTCTTTAATAAAAATGGGGTTTCACAATGTTGGCCAGGCTGGTCTCCAACTCCCGACCTCGTGATCCGCCCTCCTCGGCCTTCCAAAGTGCTGGAATTACAGGCGTGAGTCACCCCACCCTGCCTCTGTTTTTAGATTTAATGAAATTAATAACTATTAGAAACAAATGTCCTCAAAGGCCTATTTCTCAAAGCTGGAATCATGAATCTCAGGACTCAAAACTACAAAGAATTGACTGATGATGGTGCTGATGAAGGGATACTGGTCAAAACTTAATCATATGGCCATATCTACCTATGAGGGAGGCTGGGAAATATAATCTTCAGTTTTATATCCAGCTAAAAATCGGGGTTTTGTTGTTAAAAGTTAGAAGGCCAGAATAACCACTAGAAAACCATCAATGGACTCTGCCACAAAGAAAAGTAGCTCTAATTCAGATGATGTATCCAATACAATTTTGACTCCAAAACCAGACATGAGCAGTATAAGAAAAAGAAAATCCCTGGCAAAACTTACTGAAGAACATAGGTGCAAAACTCCTAAACAAAATACTAGCAAGTGAATCCAACCGTTTTATTAAAAAAGAGAGTGCATTATGAGCAAGTTTTATTTATTCCAGAAATTTAGGGTGGTTTTCACATTTAAAATTGTATCATTATCATATACTACATTCACAAATTAAGGGGTAAAAATATAGGCATCTCCATAGCTACAGAAAAAGCATTTGCCAGATTTACTTACTCATCATAAAAACATAGTAAACTAGGAATTAAAAAAATAATAATTTAACCTAAGTAACAAAACGTGTGTGACTCATCATTCTAATAAGGAAATGTAAGAAATAGAAGATCAGTTCCCTTAAAAATAAAAAACAAGAAAAAGATGCCAACTCTTACCACTTCCATTCAAGTTACATTAGAAATTCTGGGCAATGAAATAAGAGAAGAAAAACAAATGAAAATCATAAAGATCAGAACTAGGGCCGGGCACGGTGGCTCACGCCTGTAATCCCAGCACTTTGGGAGGTCGAGGTGCGTGGATCATGAGGGCAGGAAATCAAGACCATCCTGGCTAACACGGTGAAACCCTGTCTCTACTAAAAATACAAAAAAAATTAGCCAGGCGTGGTGGCAGGCGACTGTAGTCCCAGCTACTCAGGAGGCTGAGGCAGGAGAATGCTGTGAACCCAGGAGGCAGAGCTTGCAGTGAGCTGAGATGGAGCCACTGCACTCCAGCCTGGGTGACAGAGGGAGACTCCATCAAAAAAAAAAAGATCAGAACTAAACAATTCTCATTAATGACATACAATATCGTTGTCCCAAAAGAATCTACACATAAAATATTGGAAATCAATAGACATTTTGGCAACATCACATAAGATGAATATTTGAAAATCCACTATAGCCGGGCGCGGTGGCTCACGCCTGTAATCCCAGCACTTTGGGAGGCCGAGGCGGGCGGATCACAAGGTCAGGAGATCGAGACCACAGTGAAACCCCGTCTCTACTAAAAATACAAAAAAAAAAAAAAAAAAGAAAATCCACTATATTTGTATATGCCAGCAACAGAAATATAATTGTAAAACATTGTAAAAACAACTCATGTAACATATCTCAAAACTGTAAGTTACATAATAACAGATCTTAAAAAAAAATGCTCAGGATACATAAGAAAAAATATATTTATTAGAAGGCATTAATTAAAACCTAAATAATTTGAGAGTTATATCATGGAAATTTAGACTCAATATCACAACATCAGTACTGCTCAAATTGAGATATAGACTCAATACAATGCCAATCAAAATTACAACAAGTTGATTCTAATATATGCAACAGGCCAAAATGCAATGGGCCAGAAATAGTCAATTTACTCTTCAAGGAAAACAATGAGATGGCAGGACTTACCTAACTACGTCAGGACTTCTTATAAATCCATAGCATTTTAGACTGAATATTAGTGCAAGTATAGACAACTTGACCAATGAATTAGGTTCAAAGCCAAAAAGCAGACCCACAGATATATAGAAATTTTTTAGATAACAGAGGTAACACTGTAGATCAATTGGGAAAAGTTGGGCTGTTCAATAAACGATGCTGGAAAAATCAGTTATGCATTGTGGGGGAACTCTTACATATACTGCTGGTGGGATTGGAAATTGGTAAAACAATCTGTGAACTTGAGCATTTACATGCCCTAGAACTCATCGACTGCACTTCTCTAGAAGAAACGCTGGTGCATGGGAACTCTTGCATACAGAGATTTATGTAAGAATACTCACAGCATTACCGTTTATCACAACCAAAAAAAAACTATATGCAATATGACACCATTTTTACAAAGCTCAAAAACAAGCAAAAGTAAACAAGAAAAGTTTGTAGATATAAACATATGTGATGAAGCTTTTTTTTTTTTTTTTTTTCCCGGGTTCAGGCGATTCTCCCGTCTCAGCCTCCTGAGTAACTGGGATTACAGGCACATGCCACCACACCCAGCTAATTTTGTATTTTTAGTAGAGATGGGGTTTCGCCATGTTGGTCAGGCTGGTCTCGAACTCCTGACCTCGGGCGATCCACCTGCCTCGACCTCCCAAAGTGCTGGGATCACGCCCAGCCGATGAAGCTACTTTTTTAAAGCAAGGAAATAACAAACACAAAAACTCAGGATAACAGCTATCTCTTCAGGGGAGACAGGCATACAGAACAGGAAAGAACAGATAGGCATCTACAACCCTGTTGATAATGTTCTAATTCTTAGATGGGATAGTGTGTTCACAGATGTTCATTTTGTCAGCATGTCTCATAATACATACTTTGCATTTGTTATTTTATATATAAAATTGTTAAAGAAGAAAAAAACTCCCTCAAATAAAACAGCCCCCACTTAGCAACAGTTAAGAACAGTAAGCCCTCAGTTATGGAGAGTTAAAGACAGCTCCTTCAGCAGCCAATTTCCAGCTGAATTTGACTTAAGCTGCCAGGTTCGGCCAGAAGCCTGGGTGGGCAAGATGTGAAGGAGAATCAAGCCACAGGTGGAATCTCACTCTGTACCCTGGGAAGTAGAGAAGGGCAGAGGCTTGCCCAGGGCTACCCAGCTCACTGCTGGACAGTCAGGGTTCGCGGACTGACCAGCGACGTGCAAGGAACCAGAAGGGAAGACGTGAGGGGTGGCGGGTAGCACCGAGGCCGGCCAGGCCAGGCGCAGAACTGCCGCGGCCTCTGGCATGCGGCCCAATGCTGATCACAATCAGATTTCCACCAGAGCAGAGGAACAGGGCCCCGCCAGCACCTCCCAGATCCAGACCCGGCTCAGACAGGAACCAAGCAGAACTGCTATCATCTTTGGGGATCAGGGTTCCTGGAGATAAAGGAACCAGAGGTTAGGACTGGAGGAAAAAAGGGTGGGGGCCGGGTGCGGTGGCTCACGCCTGTAATTCCAACAGTTTGGGAGGCCGAGGCGGGTGGATCATGAGGTCAGGATATCGAGACCATCCTGGCTAACCTGGTGAAACCCCATCTCTCCTAAAAATACAAAAATTAGCTGGGCGTGGCCGGGCACGGTGGCTCAAGCCTGTAATCCCAGCACTTTGGGAGGCCGAAACGGGTTGATCACGAGGTCAGGAGATGGAGACCATCCTGGCTAACACGGTGAAACCCCGTCTCTACTAAAAAAATACAAAAAAATAGCCGAGCGAGGTGGTGGGCGCCTGTAGTCCCAGCTACTCGGGAGGCTGAGGCAGGAGAATGGCGTGAACCCGGGAGGCGGAGCTTGCAGTGAGCTGAGATCCGGCCACTGCACTCCAGCCTGGGCGACGGAGTCTCGCTCTGTCGCCC
>NW_022162271.1:0-6787 GCF_008728515.1 Papio anubis | reverse complement strand
TTTTTTTTTTTTTTTTTTTTTTTTTTTGAGACGGAGTCTCACTGTGTCTCCCAGGCTGGAGTGCAGTGGCGCGATCTCGGCTCACTGCAAGCTCCGCCCCCCGGGTTCACGCCATTCTCCCGCCTCAGCCTCCCAAGTAGCTGGGACTACAGGCGCCCGCTACCGCGCCCGGCTAGTTTTTTTTTTTTTTGTATTTTTAGTAGAGACGGGGTTTCACCATGTTAGCCAGGATAGTCTCGATCTCCTGACCTTGTGATCCACCCGCCTCGGCCTCCCAAAGTGCTGGGATTACAGGCTTGAGCCACCGCGCCCGGCCCTCTCTGGCATTCTTTTACCCAAAGTAGCCGGGGGGGGTGTGTGTGTGTGTGTGTGTGTGTGTGTGTGTGTGTGTGTAATTCTTATCTGTGTTTGTAAATGCGGATTTCCAGCTTCACTTGGAAGACTGGAAGTTGCTAGAAATGCGGGTCTTCTCTCTTGGGATGGGCATGTTCTCTCCAGTTTCCAGTCTCTTCTACACCCTATCACATCTCCAACATGAGGTCCAAACCAGCTGCCATTTATCGTTTTACTTACTTCGTCTTTTTATTAAAGTACAGAAACATTTCTTTTAGCACTTCTGTATCAAGAGGGGAAAAAAATAAGACACACCAAGATAGCTGTGAGTTTCAAGAAAAATGAGAGGCCAGATTCTTTGTAGAAGCTGAAGAATGTTCCTCTGCACTTGGTAGGCTTCTTCAGTGGTTCTGCTTCAGGATGCCTCAGAGGTTGGCTGAGGCCCAGTCAGCCAAAGGCACCAGCATGACTGGGGCTGGAAGATCCACTTCCAAGACGGCTCATGCACAGTGCTGCCCAGCTGGTGCTGTAGCTGGCAGGAGGCCTCAGTTCCCGGCTGCATTGACTTCTCCATGGGGCTGCTTGAATATCCCCATGACATGGTGACCAGATTCTGCCAGAGCAAGAGTCCAAGAGAGAGAAAAATGAAAGATACAAGGTTTTTTATGATCTGGTCTCAGGAGTCTGTTATTTCCACAATATTCTATTGGTTATACAAGTCAGCCCTACTCAACGTCAGACTACAAAAGGGTGGGACTGGTGAAATAAGATTCACTGGAGGGCTATCTTCAAAGGTGGATACTACATAATTCCATGACGTTTATAAAAGACATACCTAAAATATAAGGACATGAAAGTGTTTGAAGCAAAGCTGGAGTAGTTGTTACTAATATGAGACAAAATAGGCCGGGCGTGGTAGCTCAAGCCTGTAATCCCAGCACTTTGGGAGGCCGAGACGGGCGGATCACGAGGTCAGGAGATTGAGACCATCTTGGCTAACAGGGTGAAACCCCGTCTCTACTAAAAAATACAAAAAACTAGCCGGGTGAGGTGGCGGGCGCCTGTAGTCCCAGCTACTCGGGAGGCTGAGGCAGGAGAACGGCGGGAACCCGGGAGGCGGAGCTTGCAGTGAGCTGAGATCCAGCCACTGCACTCCAGCCTGGGCGACAGAGCAAGACTCCATCTCAAAAAAAAAAAAAATATGAGACAAAATAGACTTTGGGGAAATAAAGCATTATTATGGCTAGAGGATGACATGAAATAATGACAAAAAGTACACTCTACTAACATTATTATAAACCTAATAAAATAAGAAGATATGGGGCCAGGTGCTGTGGCTCACACCTGTAATGCCAGCACTTCGGGAGGCCAAGGCGGGTGGATCACGAGGTCAGGAGATCAAGACCATCCTGGCTAACACAGTGAAACCCCATCTCTACTAAAAATACAAAAAAATTAGCCAGACATGGTGGTGGGATCCTGTAGTCCCAGCTACTCAGGAGGCTGAGGCAGGAGAATGATGTGAACCCGGGAGGTGGAGTTTGGAGTGAACGGAGATTGCACCACTGGACTCCAGCCTGGGCAACAGAGTGAGACTCCATCTAAAAAAAAAAAAAAAGAAAAGAAAAAAACTAAGTACTAACCCACAAAGCAATTCTCAACAGATTTCAAAGAATCGGTATCAATGTGTTGCTCTGCATAATACATTTAATTACAAGCAAATAACAAAATATAATTATGTTTTATTCCCATATGGCTAGAAACTTTTAAATACATTTCCAATTCATGGATCAAAGAAATCGTCATGAAAAATGTAAAATTCAGTCTATTCTGCTATAATGCATATAAAATGCAGAATATTATCAGTTTAATATGAAAGTCATATTGGTTCATACACATAGGTGCAAGCTTTCTGATAATTGAAGAAGCCTTTAAATACTTTTTTTTTTTTAGACAGAGTCTCGCTCTGTTGCCCAGGCTGGAGTGCAGTGGCGTGATCTCGGCTCACTGCAAGCTCCGCCTCCTGGGTTCACACCATTCTCCTGCCTCAGCCTCCCGAGTAGCTGGGACTGCAGGCGCCCACCACCACACCCAGCTAATTTTTTGTATTTTTAGTAGAGACGGGGTTTCACCATGTTGGCCAGGATAGTCTTGATCTCCTGACCTCATGATCCACATGCCTCGGCCTCCCAAAGTGCTGGGATTACAGGCATGAGCCACCACACCCAGCCTAAATACATTTTTAAAAGCCAAAAATCTTTCACAGTTCATCTTCTTTCATGCACATAATGGCTGGTGTAGGGTCTTGAGAACTGCTAGACTTCCTACCACATGAAGGTATCTACAGAAGCTTCAAATATAAGTCAAGAAACAATGAAGGTATTTCTCCTATTTTACCCTGATGTATTAAAAAATCAAGAAATCTAGATACTAGATCATGCTTTTAGTTTTGTTTGTTTGTTTGAGACGGAGTCTCGCACCATGCCCCAGGCTGGAGTGCAATGGTGCAATCTCAGCTCACTGCAACCTTCACCTCCCAGGGTTCAAGCAATTCTCCTGCCTCAGCCTCCCGCGTAGCTGGGATTACAGGCACCCGCCACCAGGTTCAGCCAATTTTTTTTTTCTTTAATAAAAATGGGGTTTCACAATGTTGGCCAGGCTGGTCTCCAACTCCCGACCTCGTGATCCGCCCTCCTCGGCCTTCCAAAGTGCTGGAATTACAGGCGTGAGTCACCCCACCCTGCCTCTGTTTTTAGATTTAATGAAATTAATAACTATTAGAAACAAATGTCCTCAAAGGCCTATTTCTCAAAGCTGGAATCATGAATCTCAGGACTCAAAACTACAAAGAATTGACTGATGATGGTGCTGATGAAGGGATACTGGTCAAAACTTAATCATATGGCCATATCTACCTATGAGGGAGGCTGGGAAATATAATCTTCAGTTTTATATCCAGCTAAAAATCGGGGTTTTGTTGTTAAAAGTTAGAAGGCCAGAATAACCACTAGAAAACCATCAATGGACTCTGCCACAAAGAAAAGTAGCTCTAATTCAGATGATGTATCCAATACAATTTTGACTCCAAAACCAGACATGAGCAGTATAAGAAAAAGAAAATCCCTGGCAAAACTTACTGAAGAACATAGGTGCAAAACTCCTAAACAAAATACTAGCAAGTGAATCCAACCGTTTTATTAAAAAAGAGAGTGCATTATGAGCAAGTTTTATTTATTCCAGAAATTTAGGGTGGTTTTCACATTTAAAATTGTATCATTATCATATACTACATTCACAAATTAAGGGGTAAAAATATAGGCATCTCCATAGCTACAGAAAAAGCATTTGCCAGATTTACTTACTCATCATAAAAACATAGTAAACTAGGAATTAAAAAAATAATAATTTAACCTAAGTAACAAAACGTGTGTGACTCATCATTCTAATAAGGAAATGTAAGAAATAGAAGATCAGTTCCCTTAAAAATAAAAAACAAGAAAAAGATGCCAACTCTTACCACTTCCATTCAAGTTACATTAGAAATTCTGGGCAATGAAATAAGAGAAGAAAAACAAATGAAAATCATAAAGATCAGAACTAGGGCCGGGCACGGTGGCTCACGCCTGTAATCCCAGCACTTTGGGAGGTCGAGGTGCGTGGATCATGAGGGCAGGAAATCAAGACCATCCTGGCTAACACGGTGAAACCCTGTCTCTACTAAAAATACAAAAAAAATTAGCCAGGCGTGGTGGCAGGCGACTGTAGTCCCAGCTACTCAGGAGGCTGAGGCAGGAGAATGCTGTGAACCCAGGAGGCAGAGCTTGCAGTGAGCTGAGATGGAGCCACTGCACTCCAGCCTGGGTGACAGAGGGAGACTCCATCAAAAAAAAAAAGATCAGAACTAAACAATTCTCATTAATGACATACAATATCGTTGTCCCAAAAGAATCTACACATAAAATATTGGAAATCAATAGACATTTTGGCAACATCACATAAGATGAATATTTGAAAATCCACTATAGCCGGGCGCGGTGGCTCACGCCTGTAATCCCAGCACTTTGGGAGGCCGAGGCGGGCGGATCACAAGGTCAGGAGATCGAGACCACAGTGAAACCCCGTCTCTACTAAAAATACAAAAAAAAAAAAAAAAAAGAAAATCCACTATATTTGTATATGCCAGCAACAGAAATATAATTGTAAAACATTGTAAAAACAACTCATGTAACATATCTCAAAACTGTAAGTTACATAATAACAGATCTTAAAAAAAAATGCTCAGGATACATAAGAAAAAATATATTTATTAGAAGGCATTAATTAAAACCTAAATAATTTGAGAGTTATATCATGGAAATTTAGACTCAATATCACAACATCAGTACTGCTCAAATTGAGATATAGACTCAATACAATGCCAATCAAAATTACAACAAGTTGATTCTAATATATGCAACAGGCCAAAATGCAATGGGCCAGAAATAGTCAATTTACTCTTCAAGGAAAACAATGAGATGGCAGGACTTACCTAACTACGTCAGGACTTCTTATAAATCCATAGCATTTTAGACTGAATATTAGTGCAAGTATAGACAACTTGACCAATGAATTAGGTTCAAAGCCAAAAAGCAGACCCACAGATATATAGAAATTTTTTAGATAACAGAGGTAACACTGTAGATCAATTGGGAAAAGTTGGGCTGTTCAATAAACGATGCTGGAAAAATCAGTTATGCATTGTGGGGGAACTCTTACATATACTGCTGGTGGGATTGGAAATTGGTAAAACAATCTGTGAACTTGAGCATTTACATGCCCTAGAACTCATCGACTGCACTTCTCTAGAAGAAACGCTGGTGCATGGGAACTCTTGCATACAGAGATTTATGTAAGAATACTCACAGCATTACCGTTTATCACAACCAAAAAAAAACTATATGCAATATGACACCATTTTTACAAAGCTCAAAAACAAGCAAAAGTAAACAAGAAAAGTTTGTAGATATAAACATATGTGATGAAGCTTTTTTTTTTTTTTTTTTTCCCGGGTTCAGGCGATTCTCCCGTCTCAGCCTCCTGAGTAACTGGGATTACAGGCACATGCCACCACACCCAGCTAATTTTGTATTTTTAGTAGAGATGGGGTTTCGCCATGTTGGTCAGGCTGGTCTCGAACTCCTGACCTCGGGCGATCCACCTGCCTCGACCTCCCAAAGTGCTGGGATCACGCCCAGCCGATGAAGCTACTTTTTTAAAGCAAGGAAATAACAAACACAAAAACTCAGGATAACAGCTATCTCTTCAGGGGAGACAGGCATACAGAACAGGAAAGAACAGATAGGCATCTACAACCCTGTTGATAATGTTCTAATTCTTAGATGGGATAGTGTGTTCACAGATGTTCATTTTGTCAGCATGTCTCATAATACATACTTTGCATTTGTTATTTTATATATAAAATTGTTAAAGAAGAAAAAAACTCCCTCAAATAAAACAGCCCCCACTTAGCAACAGTTAAGAACAGTAAGCCCTCAGTTATGGAGAGTTAAAGACAGCTCCTTCAGCAGCCAATTTCCAGCTGAATTTGACTTAAGCTGCCAGGTTCGGCCAGAAGCCTGGGTGGGCAAGATGTGAAGGAGAATCAAGCCACAGGTGGAATCTCACTCTGTACCCTGGGAAGTAGAGAAGGGCAGAGGCTTGCCCAGGGCTACCCAGCTCACTGCTGGACAGTCAGGGTTCGCGGACTGACCAGCGACGTGCAAGGAACCAGAAGGGAAGACGTGAGGGGTGGCGGGTAGCACCGAGGCCGGCCAGGCCAGGCGCAGAACTGCCGCGGCCTCTGGCATGCGGCCCAATGCTGATCACAATCAGATTTCCACCAGAGCAGAGGAACAGGGCCCCGCCAGCACCTCCCAGATCCAGACCCGGCTCAGACAGGAACCAAGCAGAACTGCTATCATCTTTGGGGATCAGGGTTCCTGGAGATAAAGGAACCAGAGGTTAGGACTGGAGGAAAAAAGGGTGGGGGCCGGGTGCGGTGGCTCACGCCTGTAATTCCAACAGTTTGGGAGGCCGAGGCGGGTGGATCATGAGGTCAGGATATGGAGACCATCCTGGCTAACCTGGTGAAACCCCATCTCTCCTAAAAATACAAAAATTAGCTGGGCGTGGCCGGGCACGGTGGCTCAAGCCTGTAATCCCAGCACTTTGGGAGGCCGAAACGGGTTGATCACGAGGTCAGGAGATGGAGACCATCCTGGCTAACACGGTGAAACCCCGTCTCTACTAAAAAAATACAAAAAAATAGCCGAGCGAGGTGGTGGGCGCCTGTAGTCCCAGCTACTCGGGAGGCTGAGGCAGGAGAATGGCGTGAACCCGGGAGGCGGAGCTTGCAGTGAGCTGAGATCCGGCCACTGCACTCCAGCCTGGGCGACGGAGTCTCGCTCTGTCGCCC
>NW_022162270.1:0-6796 GCF_008728515.1 Papio anubis | reverse complement strand
CTTTCTCACTGAGGCCTCCCTTGTCCCTCACCAGGTTTCTTGTAATCACCTCCTGATTGATCTCCCTATATCTAGCCATCCTTCCTTCAACCCAGCCCAAGACCCACTACTTGGCCATTCTTCTATAACTCAGCTTAATCATGTCATTTTTTCTTTTTTTAATTCTAAAATATTCCCTGAGGATTTGGGGAAGAGACAGAAGGAGACTGGAAACAAAAGTCAGGCACGTGCTCTGAAGAGCGAAGTAAGAGCAAATGTCCTATGGAAGAGCAGAGGTTTGTTTCGTTCTTTCTGGGTCCAGAGGTCTCAGGCATCAAATCATTAGATTTGGGGAGTGACTCCAGCCTGTAGTCGCTGGTGTGAGGATTTGGCAAGTGGAGATTTTCCTGCTGATTACCTCCCTCTGCTGCCAGGTCTTTGTTGCTTTGCAGGTCTTCTTCCTCCTCCTTCATCACTAGCCTTTCTGGGACAAGAGAGCTTTATTCTCAGACGTTATTTTCCTGAGGATTGACTTTTCTTTCTCCATATCAAGGAGTAGGAACAGAGAACAGTAAAATGCAGATGAATTAAACACACACACACACACACACACACACACACACACACACACACAGTTCCCCAGCTCAGCCCTCCACAAAGAATATCCTCTCCCATTGACAACATTCCTGGTCTGGAATTTAATATTGTTCATAGGCCAGGCTTTATATGACTTCTGCTGCCTCATCTCACTCTGCCCTCATTCAGGCCACGGATGCTCTGGCCACTATAAGCAGCTCCCTCTCCTCTGTGATTGTCCTCTGCCTTTCCACACACACGTGTTTGCACACACAAACACCTTGCAGACGTCTTTGTCTGTTTTTGTCTCACTCCTGTCTCTGCAGGTCCCAGCCCACCCACGATTCCAATTATAGCTCATGTGAAATCTCTTCATTGACGTCTAAGCCGCAGATAATAGAAACCATTCTCCTTTTGCATAGGGGCCGCAGCCTTTTGAAAGTCTCGGTTTTAAGACAACATCATGGCACATTATGTTGTTGTCACTCAAGACAGGTGAGGAAAGGCTTGGTGCAAGCCCAATACAGAGACAGACCTTTTCACAAAGATGGTTTCACTTTCCCAGCTGCTTCCCAACACAAGTCAGTTCCCATAATCATGTCATTGAAAGAGTTAGGACAGTTTTCTGATTCTTTGTCATCCAGGGGTGTTGTCTCATCCTCTTGTTTTCCAAGACTGACAATGCCACCAACGTGTTCTGAAAAAGCAACTTATTACAAGTTTCTATTTCAGTGCAGCTGGTTTCTAGCCAGGAGAGGTTGGAAAAGGCAGTTGCACTTGAAAACTGATTCGTCTAAAGCTGGTTCCATGATTGGACATAATTTCTCTCCTCTAAATTTCCAGATGACATGCATCTCCTGTGATGTTTCTCATTTTCTGATCGTGTGTATGCAGCTTTCTTCTGTCCACACGTCTTGGGACACTCTCAGTCTCTTCTGGGGCTTCTCCTGCTTATTCATTACCGAAAGTTGGAATTTCCAGTGCTGTGCCCTGAGTTTCCACTTCATCTCATTGTCCATGTTCTTTTTCAGCAATTTTGCCCTTGTCCACAACTCCAATTAACATCTATATATGACAACATCCAAAAGTATATCTTCATCCCTGGCTCTTTTATGTTCAGACCACTGTATCTTCCTGCTGAATTTCCTGATATTTCCACTTGAATATCATGTAGCAGCTCAAATTTAACAACTTTAACACTTCACCATCCCCTCTGGATTTACTGCTACTCCAGTGACCACATCTCAGTAAGTAGCATCCCCATTTACCTGGTTTCTTATGCCAGGAACCTGGGACTCACCTTTTCTCAGTCAGGTTGTGTGAAGTCCTATAAATTCTATCTTCTGCAATGTATCTGGAATCCATATCTTCATCTCTGCCATCATTATCATCTCTCACTTATTCAGAAAAGCCTTTTTTGATTACTCAATACAAAGGAGAATTTCCAATTATATTTTTCATAGGAAGTTTTCTTTTTTTTCATAGAATTTGTCCGCCTCTATAGCCATATACTTACCTGTGTGATGATGAGTGTGTCTCCTCTCCAGCATTGGTCCGTGAGCTTTGTTTACCTTTGTCTCCCTAGCTCCAGGCCAGGGCTTGTAATACGTGTTGAATGAATGAATGAACCTGACAGGAAGCATTCCATGTATTTACCTATCACTGAACAGACTTTGCCTCAAAACCGTTGTGCCACAGATCATAATCAATAAAAATTGAATTGTCAAATGCAGAGAACAACAATAACGTATTTATGAGGTTAGTTGTACATCTCCGTGTTTGCTTAATAACCTGTAGGGAATGGCTTGGAGCTTTAGGGTTATCTTTTCCTTTGCTTAAATAACATTTAACAAAATTCCTAACTAGAACAAAGCCCATATTTGTAGTCTACAGTTCCCCACATATTGATTCCCATAAATTGGCAAATGATAAAATTTAAAAAACCACAAATAGAGTCTAGAAAAATTCATAAAGCCGAGCATGATATAATGATGAGTTGTTTCCTCTTTAAGTTTTGTATGGAACATATATTCCTCCTGCTTGCCCATTGCTGGTCCTAGTATTTGGCTCAGAAGGACTGCCGATCATTAGCCCATGCTCCTCTGGGGTGATCCAAAATTCATTTGAAGTCCATTTCTCCTTTCCAGGAAAGGAAAACTCTTGACCAAAGATTGTTTCTGGAAAGAGATTGGTGCTTGTCATCCAATAGCAATGCCCTCCAGCAATGTTCTATGCTTTTCATAATTTTTCCGTTCTTCCTCTAATTCTGTAAATGATAAGGAACCATTTCATGGGACCTTTTTTCTTGTTAAAGGTTGACAATTAATTTCTGTTGCTTGCAACAAAAGAAACAACAAACGATTCCTAATCATTGTTTCCTGCACTAATAATTATAATAATAGCTAACTTTGATGTACTAGGCACTGTTCTAAGTTGTTTCCATGTATATGTAAAATATGTAGTAACATGAATGTGCAGCTATTTTATAATTATATCAGTGTTGAAGCATATACTCAGTAAAAATCTCATAACTAAAATTACTACTAATCTAGAATTAGTGACTGACTAAACACAGTCTAGCTTTTTTTATTTAGGTCTTTAATAAAAAATGAAATAAGAGCAAGTGTATAGGAGAAAACAGCTAACATAACTAAGGGGAAAAAAACTCTGTTTCTAATTATATTCTCAGTCTCTATTTGCACAGACAGGGTATAGACAGATTACATATTCATTTTAATTTTTATTGAGTATTATGTGTTTGGAGTATTGTGAAGATTCATTGAAGAGTACTTCTGCCTTCAAGGAACTTGTGTCTAGTAGACCAGCTTACCTAAACACAAGCAATTATAAGAAGGATGAGGAAGAGTATTTAATTATATTCAATATTACAGTGTTCATAGTAACAGTGAGAGGCAGGAATTACTATGTTTTCATTTGCAGATGAAGATTATGAGGCTCAGAAAGGCTAGGTGACTTTTCTAAGGTCACAAAATTAGTTAATGATTGAGCCAATATTCAAATATTCACTTGCCTTGTGGATGTCACAATGAGATTTCTAACTGCAATAGGTGGAAGAGGTTAAGGGTTAGTTCTCACTTATAAGTGGGAGCCAGACATTGGGTAATTGTGGACAAAAAGATGGGAATAATAGGAACTGGTGACTACTGACTAGAGCGGTGAGAGGGGAAGGGAGGGGCAAGGGCTGAAAAACTACCTGTTGGGTACTGTGCTCACTCTCTGGGTGATGGGATCGCTTGTACCCCAAACCTCAGTGTCACGCAGTATACCCATGTAACAAACCTGCATGTGTACCCCCGAATCTAAAATAAACATGGAAATTATTTAAAAAAAAGGGAAAAGGGGAGATTTCTTCTAACCACAGTAATGTTACATGCTGTCAAGAAGGAGATGGAAGCTTAGCTTGGAGCTTGGGAAGATCATAGGTGGGAACTGAACAATGAGATCACTTGGACTCGGGAAGGGGAACATCATACACCGGGGCCTATCATGGGGAGGGGGGAGGGGGGAGGGATTGTACTGGGAGTTATACCTGATGTAAATGACGAGTTGATGGGTGCTGACGAGTTGATGGGTGCAGCACGCCAACATGGCACAAGTATACATATGTAACAAACCTGCACGTTATGCACATGTACCCTAGAACTTAAAGTATAATAATAAAAAAAAAAGAAAAAAAAAGATGACTCTATTAGAGAGAAAACAAAAACAAAAACAAAAAAAAAAATTGCAAATGTAGAAAGGAAAGTCAATTCAGGCGGTGGGAAGAACATAGACAAGTAGGGGTTTAAACAAGGATCAGTTAAGAGTTGTTTGAAATGATGGGCATTTTAAGGAAAATATAGAGAAATATCATTAAAAAGGTAGTTTGGGATTAAATCTTGTAGGATCTCAAATGATGGAATAAAGAATGAACTCATCTTTATTGCAAGCCTATCAGAACCTCTACTTGGTAACCTCTTCACCAACATTAAATGTGAAACTACTTTATACACTGTGCTACATTTTAAAGATCCCATTAACTGAAAGTAGTCGTCAATGTATGCTGACCGTCACCTGTGCAACCACGTTTCATTCAAATGAAACCTAAAATTGGCTTGCCCATTCATTCCTTTCATCATTTACTCATTCTCTACATATATACAAATCACCTAGTATGTAGCCGATAGTCTGATAGTCCTGTGGATATCATTGTATTTTGTCTATTCTCTGTGAGTTGGGGAGAAATGTGTGCAAACCAACAACTGTAAGAAAATGTGATGGGATCTGAAATAGCAAATGTGGTGCAAGATACTGAAGGGGCACAGAGAAGGCCTCAACTACCAAGAAGCCTCATTAAACAATCCCCTGGTTATCCAGTTCTGATGGCCAAATGGCCCACATGAATAACCAGAAATCCGTTCTAAATATTACATGGACTCGTCCTTGAGGATTGCACCCTTAGCTGTTGGTGTTCCCCAGGATTTTGGCTAACGTGTGTTAATGAGCAGATCCGTAGAGCTCGATGAGGCTGGCAAGGTGTCGAGGCCAGGGTGGGCAGGGTCTTGGACCACACGCCTACATGATGCTTGTGTAAGTCATTCTGTAAAAACTTGCCATCATGAGTGGCCCAGTCCCTTAGATTTAAGTCCTGAAGTTTCTGTTAGAAAAGACTCGTGATGGTCCTTATTACTTAGCACACCATGTTGCCTTCTTTTCAGCCGACGTTTCCTAACAGTTTGTTCTGATAAATCTAGTAAACTATAATTTATTCTGAATTTAATGCTTTTTGATTTTAGCCTCCTTCAGGCACTAAGGGGAATATTAAGTTCCATGGTTGACTTACTTACTCCTATTCTTACTAACGGTAGATATACAGTATATTCATTTAAAAATGTCTATGCCTCAGTTTCCTGAATCTTCAAAGTGGGAGGAATGACTCGCGTCTCATGGAGTTGTGAAGTGTAATGCTGCTGAAAGAGCACTTAGTTCCAAGCTGCACACATAATAACGTTTCACAAATGTTAGTATGATAACAGAACTGCAAACCCCCACTGAAAATAATTCCCTCCATATGCCTGTTCTCTGGTCTCAGCTAAGTCTGCAATACAACTTGGTCATCTTTTTTTTTTATCTATGTTGCAGCACCTGCCATTCTCCCCAGAGTGTCTTCCAAGCATTCAGCACCCCCCGGAAGCCCTCATCCAACCCCTATGTCTCTTATTTGCAAGAAACTTGGCACCCATGCAGTGCAGTGTTCACCCAGCTTCTGGTCAACCCCAGCTGTAGATTCCACCTGGGCCCACCTTAACCACTTATTTCCAGGCTTAGGAGAAAAGAGTCTTAAAAGTAATGGCAAATCCACAATTACTTTTGCACCAAACTATTATTTAAGGCCAGTTTTTCTCTTTATGCTCGTGATTCCACTACTTTCTGATTTCCCTCAGACTTAATCCCTCAATTATTTACTTTTCTCTTTCCCTTCCTTATGGTGCTTTCAGCCTATAAACATGCTAGGCTGTCTCCTCTCATATACCGATGCCTTTCAGTCTCAATCTCCTTATAGGAAAGGGGCCAGTTATATGCCACATGCCCACACATTCATATATATATATTTAGACAGAGATAGGTAGATATTTATGTATCTAAACACACTTTCTTCTTTGAACCTAGAACATACTCCAATTAGTAGTTCCCTCCCATCTTCAACCAACTCTAACCTGGTTCTACCTCTTGATTCCTTGGAAAATACCTCTAGCATTCAATGACTTCCTAATTGACAAATTCAATGAAAACTTTTCAGTTTTCCTCTGGATTGTGCCTACTTTTATTGTTTAAAAGTGGTGGTCACGGTAGAAGTCTTCTTGAGTATGTAAGGGTTCTTAAGTGACACTACAGAGTACAGTGAAACAGTTAAGTATGTGCATTTTGGCATCATAATGACTGGGTTCAAATCTCAGCTCTGTCACTTGATAGCTGTGGGATTTTAGGTGAGTTACTTACCTTTTTTGTGTCATCGCTTCCTTGTTTGCATAAAGTAGATGATAGTGGTTGTCCCTTAAATAGAGCCACTCAAGGACCCGTTGTTTTTCTTATTACTGTTCTCTCCGAACTCTCTCCCTGGGAAAGTTTACCTAATATCAGAGCTTCAGCTGCTTCCAGGTGAGCAGCTCCCCACCTGTGACTCTCATTCCGATCGAGTCTGCTATGAGCTTGGGTCCCACGGCCAGCTGCCCCGCAGGAA
>NW_022162269.1:0-6805 GCF_008728515.1 Papio anubis | reverse complement strand
CGGCGTCAACATCATAAATCATGCTGATGATACATACCCTTTAGATGATCAGGTGAAAATGGCACTTTGCCTCTGTGATCTTCCTCAGAAAAAAACCTGTAAGGCCTGTTTAATCCTGAGGGAAACATCAAATAAATTTCAATAAAAAGGCATCCTATGAATCATCTGACCAGTATTCCTCAAAACTATCAAGGCCACCAAAAACAAAGAGAGTCTGAAAAACGATCATAGCCAAGAGGAGTCTAGAAAGACAATAATGGCTAAATGCAATGTGGAATCCTGAATGAGATCCTGGTGGAGAAAAAGGACTTAGGTAAAAATTGCAATACATTTGAATAAACTGTAGATTTTTGTTAATAATAATGTACCAACATTAGTTTATTAATTGTAACAGATGTACCATACTAATATGAGATGCTACTAATAGGAGAAACTAGTGTGTGTGTGTGGTTTAAAGATACATGTAACAGTAGTAACACTATACAAAGAAACTAAAAAAAAATAATAATAATGATTACCTAAGGGGAAGGAAGGAGGTTGTGATCACTTAGGTGTTTTCTGGGGTGCCTATAATGTTGTATTTCCTGACCTGAATGAGTAAGAAATTGGTGTTAACACAGGCATTTGGTTTAGTAATATTCATTAAGTATTATTACCATATGTTAAGCCTACATATCTGTTTTATATATTTTTATCACCATAAAAATGTAAAAAATAAAAAGAGTAGAATGAAATGCATTGAAATAATAAAGAAGATTGTCTCTGAGGTGAGATTATATATTTTTATTCTTTTTCCTACTTTTAAAACATGTTTTAAATTTTTCTACAATAAATATAAATTTTATTTATAATCTGATAAGAATAAGTTCTGCTTATTAAAGACGGAAAGAAAAGCAGACTCTCAATGACTATTTGCCCAGGAATAACCTTGTTCTTTGCATTTACAGCTTTATGTTGTGCTAAAAGCTGACTAGAAATGTACTAGTTATGGACATTTAATTGCATACCAAATGGAAATGTAAGGTAGAGCATAATCCCTGAAAAAATCTAGAAACCCTATATTATAGTTTTCCGTACGTCATTCTAGTGCTTTAAAAATCGTTTTCATAATTCCCAGTTTGGAAATAAGCTAACAAACAACAAAAATACAATGACTTTGGAGAAGACCCAATGACCCACAGAAAAGATGGCAAAAACTTGCTTATCATTTAATAGCCTCCATTTAGAAGCAATTAAGCATCTGGCCTTGTGCTTTCATTTGTGATGTCAAATACCAGAGGAGACATTATATGTGAAATAGACAAAAGTCTCAGCCTGATTTTGTGCACACATTTCAAAGGAGCCACTCCATGAGATGTTTACCCTCAGAGAAGTCTAATATTGGAGAACTTTCTTCTTTTTTTGATTGTGTGTGACTTGTAAGTCACATAGGCCTCCCTAGGCCTCAGTGTGTTCATCTGTAAAATTAGCCTTTGGAATAAATGACCTCTAAGGACCCTCCTAGCATTAAAATCCTATGTCAGAAGACTATTCCAACATATGGGAGGGTAGATCTTATGATAAAATCAATGGTGAAGATAATAGCATTGAACATTCCATAGCATTTTTTATCTATAAAAATGCTTTTTAATTTATATGCGTTTTATCCTCAACAGCTTCTATTTTCATTAGAAATAGAAATATATTTATACCTATCATGGAAATGAGAAAACTGAGATGACTTGGATATTGACATGAAGCAATACAAAATGCAAAATTTCAATGTATTCTGAAAACACAGGGCCTAGCATTATGTAGCTGCAGCATTCTGGCTCATAAGCATTCTGGTTCTCCAGGCTTTGTCTTTACTTTTTCTATTTATAAATTGAACAGGAAATATTCATCCCCTTATAGTCACTTCCAAGCAGCTACCATAAAAAAGTTATCTGGTAAAATGTAAAATATTTTCTCTGGGATTGTAGCACAGTAGTGATCAACTGTGTTAAGAATACTAATTTTGTCAAAAAAAATAAAGTAACTGTGAAGTAATGAGACTAGTTCGTGTGGCTCCTAAACATCTCCAAATTCTAGGACAGATTAAAATACAGCCATTGTACCACATTCTGCACTGTATTATTCTATTAGCTATTCATTTGAATACACCTCCAATCCCCAGTTTCATTTTATAGATCCAAATCCAAGCTCTACCACTAATTACCTCTTGTCCATGGGAAAATTTTCAAATTCCCTATGCCTCATTTTTCTCAGTTTTGAAGACCAAAATGAGTATATACACACAAACATACACACATACACACACATATACACACAACATAGAACAGTGCCTACTACACACAGTAAGCCCCTTACATGTTTGCTATTATTATAACTTGCTTAAGGGAAAGAACAATGTAAATAGATGTTTCTAAATCAATGCTTGATCAATAGAGGAACTGATTTCTTTAAGTAACTAAATCCAATTAATGATAGAGGTTAATAACTCACAGACTAAAAATCTACAACTAACCACTTCCTGGGAAAATGAATTGACTTAACTAGCAAAACTAATGAATTTGCTTAGTGAATGGTTTATGAATATATGGACAAGTTTCTTCTTTCCTTGCCTAATTTTCATCTTCTGAACACCCCTATCTGAGACCCACCTCCATCTGTATTGACACCATGTAAGCCCTATGAGTCAGGCACCTGTCCCAAGGTAGGCCAACCAGAGTGCTGGCAGAGTAATCTTGGAACTAGAACAAAGAAAAAAAGTCACTCCTGAGTAGTTTACTGTAGGATGGGAAACTCAGACTGCATTTTTGTCTTCTGTGATGTTGACTAGAGAGATGGAGGAAACCTTTATACTCAAAGAAGAGGAAGAAAGATGTTGCTATGCAGACAGAATCAGAGATAAAAGAAATAGAAAGTCAATTCTGAGAACTTCTGAGTTCCTGTTCCCAAGAGTCCTGAGAACTGATAATATTTGTGTTCCTAGGTTCTGTGAGACACCCTAGTATCTGTAAAATAAATCTCCTTTATGCTTAACTTAACCAGAGTTATTTTCTTCCACTTGAACCTAAATGATTCTAAATAACAGTATGTCTACCCAAGGCAACTACTCCAAAAGTCATCACTCATTAAGGTATAATTGAGGCTACACTCACAACTCTCTAATGGACTTAGGTTTTAAAATGACAAGTAAAAAGTACAGACATAAAAGTATTCATCTTAGATATAATAACCAAGAATGTTAAGTTCTCAAAAAAAAAAAAAGAACAAAGATTTGCGAAACTGTAGGAGATCAAAGTCTGAATCTTACATAGGATTCATATTAGTAGGAAGAGAAATTAATGAAAAAGGTTTAGCCCAGGTATATAACAGGGCTCGTTCCCCAGTTCAGTGCTGAGATTCCGACTTCAGGAGTTAAAAATAAAAAAAATAAAATAAAATAAAAATCTCAGTTTTCAAAGAGTTCTTCAAATTCAAGTCCTGCCCTATCACCAGCAGGCATGTAGACTGTAATAAACAACCTTGATCTAAGAGAGAGTGGGGGCAGGGGAGCCTAAGACAAGGAGGAAAAAAGATGAATAAAAAAGACAAAGCTTCTTTTTAGATCTTCTTAAGAATTCTTAAGCCACATTTCCACTATCTTGACAAGGCAATTGGAAGGCAAGCCTCCAGGGTTAGACAGTGAAAGATGAGGAAGATCCATTGGGCCAATCTTGGAGCTGCTCTCAGGAATGGCAGTGTGTCATCCATTTACGTGCCCAAGGTTGGGCTATTTTCTTCATTGTCTAGAGCAGTATTAGACGTCCTAGAACTGACAAACTATGATCTGAGTTTAACGGTTTCCTCCTTATCTCCAAGGAAAATTTACCAAAAATAATCAGAAAGTCTAGCCAGGCAGGTCACGGTTATAATTAATATTAAGCCTGGCACTAATATAGCTTCAGATTCCAACTTTCAAAGGGAAAACAGGGCAGGCCATCTGCTCTGGCTGATACGTGCTATCTCTCTGACCTGACTGATTGAAGACCTGAACCTGAAGCCAGCCCGCAGAGGGAAACTCTCGAGAAAACGCGAGAGTGCTGAAGCTGTAGCCTCATCAAGGCCTCCTAAATCAGGAGCTGGCTGTCAGTGCATAAATGAGTGTTTGGGCAATATTAAGCCTTCCAGCTTCATTATGATAAACATCCTTTGCTCATTTATTCCCCCTTGTTGGATCACTGCCTTCACCAGTCTGACTTTAATTGATTTCTTTTGTTGCCTCTTGGGTGTGAGTACAAAAATTTACAGAATCATTAGAGAGGGAGTAGGGTTCATGCAAAGAAAGTATCCACATAGAGGTGGGGAGAGGGAGCGGGGAGAGAGGGATGTTTGTGGTGGGGCATTCCCTGTCATTTAAGATCCCAAGAAACATCTCATTAGGGTTAGAAAAAAGCATCTTATCACTTAGCTGACCTTCTAAAACCTAACTAGGGAAGTGGGTAGAATAGAAGGGAGTAGGTTTGAAAACTAAGGCATATAAACAGGAGGTTATAGATGCGCTTTTTGCGTGATTCTATAAGGGGATTCTCTTGTGGCTGGGTAATCCTGGCCCAAAAAGGTATGTTCCTTCAGGGGAAGAGACTGGGAAGTGGTTTGTGAGCATTTAAGTTTTATGACTATAATCCTGGGTTGGCTGGCAGTCCCTGGTTCCTAAAAATCAAGTCTGAGGCCCAGCTCTACCACTGACCCATGGCAGGCCTTGGACAGGTCACTGAATCTAAGCTTTACTATTCTCATTTAAAAACAAAAGCAAGAGAGGACTAATGCCTACCTGACCTAGCTGAAAGATGCTACTTTGGCATACTTGAACAAATTGGTAACTCATTGTGCGACAGAAATCGAAGGTTTGGTCATTCCGCCCAGTGTAAAGAGAGGAACAGAAAGATAATTCTAAATGGGAGCTGGATTGAGCTGCTCAGGAAGCAGAAACTGGAACTTGACCATCAAGTTAACTATGAGAAGGGGTGAATGTGAGAAAAGGCAAGAAATCCTAAGAGTCAAGTGAGTTCAGAGAGGTAGACCAAGCTCCTTGGAAAGAGCCTCCCACTAAGGGAACTGTGGAAGCAGAGACTGGAAGGAGGTGGGACCCAAGTGCACACTTTTGGAATCAAATGAGAAACTGCATTGGGAAGCACTTTCTAAATTGCAACGTGAATGTGAACGTCTGCTATTCTTATCACTGCTTTTCCCCTTCATTCCCTAATCTTCTTAAGTGCTGCTGAGAATGCCAAATTCCCCCATCATGGTTTCACAAAGGGATGCTCTGAAGCCTCCAGACCTGAGCTTGAACCTGGTTCCAAATACTTGCCATGTGACATATTACAGAACCTCAATTCCTCACCTTGAAGCTAGGAACACTAATACCTACTCTGCTAAAATATTATGGATGTTAGAGATAAATTATACAAAATGCCTGGCACATTCCAGGTGGTCAAAAAATGGTAGCCATTAACATATTTTTATTAGAGATAATGCATTTGACGCCAAGATCAATGTCTGGCACAGGGGAGATATTAATAAATTCCCATTACTTCCCTTGGAGGTGAGAAGGGCAGTTTCTTGATTAGCATTATTTGAGAAGGGTTCAGAACTCTTCTTCCTCCAGTGATTCTCCTCATCTGAAATCCCCACTCCCATTCCACAGGTCATGGAAAAACTTTTCCAAAATGGGTTTTGAGGGAAAATATTTCAAAGATCTGGATATGTATTAGAAACACACACATGCACATATGTACACACACACACACTCATATGCAAACAACCGAGCAACATTTTCCAAACTTATGTGACCATAAGACACTTTCCTCTATAGAGCCAAACTCAATTGGGAAAAGGCAAATTCAGGTTTTCTTTGCAATAAGTCCCTGTTAACATTCAGATATCTTATCCAAGAAGAGATAAAACTTGAATATCTTATTATTGACTTTTTTTTTTTTTTTTTCAGATGGAATTTCACTCTTGTTGCCCAGGCTGGAGTGCAATGGCATGATCTCCGCTCACTACAACCTCCACCTCCCAGGTTCAAGAGATTCTCCTGTCTCAGCCTCCCAAGTAGCTGGGATTACAGGCATGCGCCACCATGCCCGGCTAGTTTTGTAATTTTTTAGTAGAGATGAGGTTTCTCCATGTTGGTCAGGCTGGTCTCGAACTCCCGACCTCAGGCGATCCACCTGCCTCGGACTTTCGGAGTGCTGTGATTACAGGTGTGAGCCACTGTGCCTGGCCTATTAACATTATTAGTGGTGATAATATTTACAATTCAGTGTCCTCTCTATGACAGAATGTCTCAAGCATCATCTCATTTAATTGATGTTCATTAAGATCTCAAGATAATAGTAGTCATCTTACATAACACCACTTGCCAGGAACTCCTCCAACCACTTTACATAATCCATTAATTATTGAAACAATACTATGAGGTAGGGCCATTATTATCCCTATATTAAAGGTGAGGAAATGAATACACCAAGAGGTTAAGCGACTTACCAAGGTGACAACATCTGAGTGGCCAAAGGTGTCAAGCCCAGGCAGTCTGGCTCCTGAGTCCATGCTCTTCACTACTGCACCATACATCCATCCCTGCAGGGACCCCTTGCTGGGTGTGCAGAGTGAGGCACAGAGATGGAAGAGAGAGATATTTCAAAGGAAAATAGAAAGATGTTCATGAAAAATGTGATGAATCCTCAGGCCATTCTCTGAGACTCTTCTGAACAAAAAATTTCTGGGCAAACCCAAAACATGATATAATCACTTCTGGAGGGTTGGATATTATGTGGCA
>NW_022162268.1:0-6829 GCF_008728515.1 Papio anubis | reverse complement strand
CCTGGGAGGTCAAGGCTGCAGTGATCTGTGATCACATCACTGCACTGCAGCCTTGGTGATAGAGTGAGATGTTATCTCAAAAAAGAAGTATTCGATATAAATGGAATCATATAGAATATTCTCTTATACTAGTTTCTTTCATGTATTCTAATGCCTTTGAGATATGTCCATGTGGTTTCCAGTGTATATGTCATTCTTATGTTGGGCAGTAACCGTTGTAGGAATATATTACAGCTTATCTATTCTTCAGTGATAGGCTATTTTAAAAATATTTGGCTATTAAGAAGAAAGTTGTTATGAATACTTATATTCAGGCCTTTGTGTCAACAGATTTTCACTTCTCTTGGTTGAAAACTTAGGAGGAATTATTATTTTTTTAAGTTATGGATTTTTAAATGATTGTCAGTTGTCAGTTACTTTAAAAAAAATGTAAATTCTTAAATTTAAAAGTTTAGGATGTCTGACTACCCGACAAAAACAAGCAATGGGGAAAGGATTTCCTATTTAATAAATGGTGTTGGGAAAACTGGCTAGCCACATGCAGAAAACTGAAACTAGACCCCTTCCTTACACCTTATACAAAAATTAGCTCAAGATGGATTAAAGACTTAAACATAAGACCTAAAACCATAAAAACCCTAGAAGAAAACCTAGGCAATATCATTCAGGACATAGGCATGGCCAAAGACTTCATGACTAAAACGCCAAAAGCAACGACAACAAAAGCCAAAATTTACAAATGGGATCTAATTAAACTAAAGAGCTTCTCTGCGCAGCAAAAGAAACTCTCATCAGAGTGAACAGGCAACCTACAGAATGGGAGAAAATGTTTGCAATCTATCCATCGGACAAAGGGCTAATATCCAGAATCTACAAGGAACTTAAACAAATATACAAGGAGAAAAAAAAACCATCAAGAAGCGGATGAAGGATATGAACAGACACTTCTCAAAAGAAGACATTTATGTGGCCAAGAAACATATGAACAAAAGCTCATCATTACTGGTCATTAGAGAAATGCAAATCAAAACCACAATGAGATACCAACTCATGCTAGTTAGAATGGCGATCATTAAAAAGTCAGGAAACAACAGATGCTGGAGAGGATGTGGAGAAATAGGAATGCTTTTACACAGTTGGTGAGAGTGTAAATTAGTTCAACCATTGTGGAAGACAGTGTGGCAATTCCTCAAGGATCTAGAACCAGAAATACCATTTGATCGAGCAATCCCATTACTGGGTATATACCCAAAGGATTATAAATCATTCTACTATAAAGACACATGCACACGTATGTTTACTGCAGCACTATTCACAATAGCAAAGACTAGGAACCAACCCAAATGCCCATCAATGATAGACTGAATGAAGAAAATGTGGCACATATGCAGTCATAAAAAAGGGTAAGTTCATGTTCTTTGCAGGGACATGATGAAGCTGGAAACCATCATTCTTGGCAAACTAACCCAGGAACAGAAAAGCAAACACCGCATGTTCTCACTCATAAGTGGGAGTTGAACAATGAGAACACATGGACACAGGGAGGGGAACATCACACACGGGGGCCTGTTGCAGGGTCAGGGCCTAGGGGAAGGATGGCATTAGGAGAAATACCTAACATAGATGACGGTTGACAGGTGCAGCAAACCACTATGGCACGTGTATACCTGTGTAACAAACCTGCACGTTCTGCTCATGTATCCCAGAACTTAAGGTATAAAAAAAAAAATAAAAGTCACAGGATGTTTGTGATAGTATCTATTACACTGATGTTGACATCACACATGGCTGACTATTTGAGACTCCAAGTGGTTCTCTTTGCAGTTCTCAAAATAAGTATTTCTGGATAAAACTCAAAAATTTTGTGAAAACATCCAAGTTTCTGCAATGTCTAGAGCTCTAGCACTGGAATCTTCCAAATTTAAGGATTAATGATTTACCTAAATCTAAAATAGTAGGTTGCAGATGTATTTAAACAGTGCGTCAGTAGTATGCTTATATACAAGATTAAATGGTCTTCAAAGTTTATTAATTCTAATATATAACTTTTATTGTTTCATGTAGACATATCTTCTGATTCCAGGATAATTTAAAAACAATTAATTCTAAGCAACCATTAACTTAATTTAGATTGCCATCTATTTATGCATTTGAAGCTTTAGACATGTATTTCAAATCAGAAATGCCATCATGGAAAGCTGTGGACGAGCCTCAGGTAAGTTCTTTTTTCAGGTGAACATACTGCTTCCAATTGTTGTTAAGCCCAGAGCAGACAATTAATAAATACCCTTGAACTGAATGAGTGATTAACTACAAATATCACAATACATCTTCTTAGCGGTACATAATTAGACATATTTATCCTTTGCTGTGACCTAAGAAAGGAATTTTCATTAAATGTTTAATGTCTCACCCTGTTCATACAGCCGGAGTTACTGATTCAGTTTGATGTGAATTCAGTCTTATAAAAGACCCATCATTATAGCAATCCTGCACTTATGCTTCCTAGTATTGAACTTCCAACTTGTATACAAAATATATGCTTCATATTCTTAAAACACAAGAAACTTCCCTATTCACAATAAACACAGAATTAGGTATTCTATTAAACTGAACAATAGAACTCACTGGGAGTGACCGCATAAACTATATCACGAATTGTCCAAGTGTCTGGAAAGGTCAGTGGGCCATTTCGCTCCATGCTGTGCCATGAGCCAAGCACGAGGGTTGGCAGTGACTCACCGCGTGGGTCACCCAGGGCACCTGATGCTGAGGCTGTCAAAGAGCAAGACGGGGCTGCATCTAAACTCAGGCCTCTGCTAAGTGTCCGAACTCGGTCAAGATGCTAAAGACTTTAGAGACGTTTTCTTTTCTATGATTGGGGTTATAACACTCGCCTGTCAGGTTCTCGTGTGCAATGACAAGGCCAGCACATGACACACCAGGGGCAGAGCTTGACGGGAACCTTCTTCCTCAGACATCAGGGTCCTCATGAGCATCAACAAAATAAAGAGAGCAGAGACAGGAGGTGGAGATGGAGCTGGGAGCAGGGAGCAGGGGAGCAGGGCATCTCCAGCTGTGTCAGGACTGCAGCAAGGACTCAGCAACACTCAGTCTCTTTCTCTTTGTTTCACCCAAATCATATATTTAAAAATAGATGTGGGGTTATCATGGATGTTTATATTGATTCCTGGGATCAGACAAATATACCTTTCCTTGTCATGCTGTTTTCTCTTCCCAGATAGTTTGAAGAGCTTCGTTTTGGACTTGATATTCCTGGAGTGCATTTTTTTTTCTAATTAGTTCAGTCTTGACCCTGAGCCATCACCCTCCAGAGTGGCAGGACATTCCACTCCACCATTGTTGGGGTGCCACCACCACACCCCAAAGGCTCCCTTTGCTTAGGGAGAAGTGGGAGACATACCTCTAATAATCAGTCTAGATTGTCATTGCTCACTTCCTCATCTTCCAGTTCCACAGAGGACCCCCAAAGCCCGGAAAGTCTCATTTCGGGTGTCTTATAGACCATGGGAACCAGGAAACACTGGGAACCTTAGGGCCAGCACCCACCTCATTTGCACCTTGTCTCTGTTTCCATCACCCTCTAGGTATTGCCACAGAGCAGTGTTGAGACCCACTGGAGATCTGACTGCTCCCAGCCTGGGAAACTACCTCTCTCCCTCCACTGATATCACATTTCTACTTTCCACCCCACAGAAATCCTTGAATGAATCACAAAAGGGATTGGTAGTTACCTGGTGTGAAGCAGAGCTGAGCCAAAGGATGAAGCAATATTGCAGTAAATTTGGTCCTTCGTCATTGATATCACTAGTTCGCAAATCTGTTACCACTATGGTCAAATTTTTATATTCACTTTAAAATTATAACTCATTCTATTCATTGTATTCAAGGCAACATCTACCCTAAAATATACTCAGGCATTAATTTATGCTTTTCTGTTTACAATGAGAATTCATAAGCAAATTGAGGTAGCAATTACATTTTTTTTTTAAATTGAAGGCAAAACAGAAGACACATACACATACATCAGTGAAACAGAAAAGAGAGCCCAGAAACAGACTGGAAACATGTTTTCAGCTTGACTTTAATAAAGGAGCAAAGGCAATTCAATGGAGAGAGGAGAGTCTTTTTAACAAACGGTGCTGGAACAAATGGACATCCATGTGTAAAAAAAAATGAATCTATAAACAGACCTTAACACCTTTTACAAAAGTTAATGCAAAGTAGATATTAAATCAATATATGAAATGCAAAATTTTCAAACTCCTAGAAGATAACATAAGGAAAAACTCTAGATAACCTCGGATTTGGTGATTCTTATCTTTTAGATACAAGCATCAAAAGTACGTATCCACTAAGAAAAAATATTGGGAAGTTGAACTTTAACATAAAAAAACTTTTGTTTTGTGAAAGATACTGTTAAGAGAATAAAAAGACAAGCCAGAGACTGTGAGAAAATATTTGCAAAATATATCTAAGGATTCATATCTGAAATATGCAAAGAACTCTTAAAACTCAATAAGAAAACAAACAACCCAATTAAAAATGGGCAAAAGCTGAACAGATATGCAGATGGAAATTAAGTATATGAAAAGATGCTCTGTATAATGTCTTATTAGGAATTCAAGCAATTACACAACAGTAAGATACCACTACATACCTATTAGAATGCCAAAATCCATTAAGACCAAAACACCAAATGCTGGTGAGGATGTGGAGCAACAGAAACTCGTGATTCATTGCTGTGGGTACATATGCATTTTGGAAAAGGGGTACCATGGCATAGCAAAATAACTGGTGGCTGACAGGGGGTTGGGGAGAGGAAAGGATGGATGGGCAGAGAGCCTTGGCTGTTTAGGGCAGTGAGACCACTGTGTGCGATTTCACAACGGTGGACCCACGACAGTGTGCAGATGCCCACACCCATTGAATGCAGACCACAAAAAGGTATTAATTACATAAAACATAAACTTTCATAATGAAATAAATTTTTTTAAAAGAAGATAGTGTTGTTCAGTTACTGTCTACTTTCTGAAATGGAGATGGATAAAAATAGATTAGAGAATGTAACAACTAAAATAGGTGCGTAAACATTGTTAAACTATTTTATTCTCATTTTAAAAACATGCCTTAGGCCGGGCGCGGTGGCTCAAGCCTGTAATCCCAGTACTTTGGGAGGCCGAGGCGGGCGGATCACAAGGTCAGGAGATCGAGATCATCCTGGCTAACACGGTGAAACCCCCGCCTCACTAAAACACAAAAACTAGCCGGGCTAGGCATGGGAGCCTGTAGTCCCAGCTATTTGGGAGGCCGAGGCAGGAGATGTAACCCAGGAGGCATGAGCCGTAGGGAAGCCCAGATCGCTACCACTGCACTCCACAGCCTGGGGACAGAGCAATCTGCCTCCCAAAAAAAAAAAAAAAAAAAAGCCTTAAATATATTTGTTATGCTTTACAATTGAGCAAGTAGAGCAAACACATTAATATAATTCTCCTCTAGCTCCCCTCAGAAGTCAGGACTGCAGGGCTTCAGTGCAGGACCGCACGTGGCTCCACCTGCACCTGCCAAATGCAACAGCCTCTTTCAGTGTCATTAAAATATTTCAATAGGAGGATTGAGTTTAGATCCAACCTGTGTTTTCTCCCCTGGAAAACAAAGGTTTTATGAAACAAAGAAGGTCTTCACTGGCCTTTCATCCTGGAATGCTGAGGCATCTGCAATGTCTGCTGTAAGTGACACCAGGCTCTCCTCTGAAATCTAGCAATGGGAAAATAGACTGTAGATTCTGCTTTCAGAAAGGGGGAATCAGAACTAAGGCGAAATGCCATGTCCTCATTCATAAACATCCTATTTTACAAATTCCACAGGTTTAGTTATTTTCGGATTAATATGGGCCTATTTTAAAGTACATTTATTAATTTAGCACGAATTGTTCAAATGCATTCTGGATCCTGAGCTGACATCCAGCAATGCCGGGTGTGCGCCTGTGAGAGTCACCAGCACTGATGAGCCTCAGGTTATTGTATTTATAAAATGAAGGGGCTTAGGCTTGCTCTGATTTTTTAAAAACCATTTTTAACAGTAAAAACTGTTTTTCTTGCTACATAAAAATGTACAAGAAAAACTCAAACATTACTAATGATAATCATTTTATTAATATAAATATTTTTGTGAGCTCAATTTATGACTTAATTATAAAAGAAATAAGCAACATGAGGTGCCATTATAAAATATGGTAACCATACTTTCCTACTTTGTTTATATATTATTGATAAATCTTGGTATATACAGAAAAGTAGTTTCAAAGAATAATAATTTAAAATAATATCTTGACTTATAATTTCGGGGACTTTAAAAACATTCCTGCAACTGCTTTTTAAAGGTTCTAGAACAATTTTCTATGTCTTACAGCTAAATAACTACAAAGCGCTACCTCTTCTCACATTCTGTATTATAAATATAAGTCAAAAAAGGAACAGACAAAATCATAAAAACACATGCATGAACAAATGGGCCTTGGCTCACATTTAATTGCATCTGCCAATGCACATAGGTTATAGCAGAATTTTTGTGTGTAATTTTACGAGTGGATTGCTGTCAAAATAAAAATTGTCTACTATCTCTATTCACTGGTATATTTGCACAAATGGTAAACATATTCATAGAGATAGTGGGAGAAATTTATTTCACGGCTTACAAGAAGACAGGTTAAGTTGGGACATTTAATTGTCTCATTAATGCTACATTTTATAATGCGCTTGTATGGGCAAGGTATTTAAATGTATTATAACAACTTTTAAATGCTCAA
>NW_022162267.1:0-6832 GCF_008728515.1 Papio anubis | reverse complement strand
ACATTCACACATACATATGCACACATACACACATTCACACATACACAGGCACACATACACACATTCACACATACACACATATGCACACATTCACACATACACACATATGCACACATACACACAGGCACACATACACACATTCACACATACACACATATGCACACATACACACAGACACACACACACGTGCATACTGTGTTGGTCTGTTTTCACCCTGCGAATAAAGACATGTCTGACACTGGGTAATTTATAAAAGAAAGAGGTTTAATGGACTCACAGTTCCACCTGGCTGGGGAGGCCTCAGTCACGGCAGAAGGTGGATGAGGAGCAAAGTCACGGGTTACCTGGTGGCAGACAAGAGAGCGTGTGCCGCGGAGCTCCCCTTTCTGAAACCATCAGATCTCAGGAGACTTCCTGTCACGAGAACAGCATGGGAAAGACCCGCCCCAAGATTCAGTGACGTCCCACCAGGTCCCTCCCATGACACCTGGGAATTGTGGGAGCTACAGTTCAAGATGAGATTTGGGTGTGGACACCGCCAAACCATATCACATACACAGATGCACATAGACACATAGGCACACATGCATGCACACACACATGCACATACATGCATGCACACACACATGCATGCACACATGTACACACACACACGGAAACATACACATGCATGCACACACAAATACATATGCACTCAGGCACGTACACTCACATTCATGCACATGCATGCACACACAAATACATGCACTCAGGCACGTACACTTACATTCATGCACACACATGCACACATACATGCACACACACATGCAGATACCCACACATGCACATGGAAACACACAGATGCATGCACACACATAAATGCACACACATGCATACACCTATAAACACATATATGCACACACGTATGCACACATGCACGTACCCACACATGCACATGGAAGCACACATACATACACATGGAGGCCCATGCAGGCACATGTATACATGCACATAAGCACACACATGTACACACATGTATACATGGACAGAGGCTCACACATACTCATGCACACATGTCTACATGGATGTAGGCTCACACACATATGCATGCAGATGTGCAGATGTGTCCACACATACTTATGCATATTTATGAACACACACATGCACAGATGCACCTACACATGCACACACGTGTATATCCATATGTAACGTTGCACGTATGCACACACAGGTATCCATACACATACATGCATATACATCCATAAACATGTACATACATGCACGTACACACATATGCATACACGTATGTATAGATGCTTGCCCCATGCACATGCACAGGTATATGTGCATGTACACATATACCTACACATGGACACATATAGATACAGGCACATACACATGCATGATGTATACGCATTTGTACTTATGCAGACACATATATGCACATGCACATATACAGACGTATGTACACATGTAGGTACATGTATATGTGTATATATGTGTATATGCGTATATGTACATGTATATCTGTGTATATGCATGTACAGCTATATGTGTATATATGTGTATATGTGTATATGTGTGTATGCATGTATACGTGTATATGCATATATATGTGTACGTGCACATGTGTACATATGTGTATGTATATGTGTATGTATATGTGCGTGTATATATATACATGTATATGTGTATATACATATATACATATATTTCAGAGTTGTATATATACAAATATATATGTGTATATACACACATATTTATGTTATTGATATTTAAATGTTATATTCATAAACGTATTTGTGTATATTTAAATATACGTATCTTAAAAAACAACAAGTACGTGTCATAGGCAGCAAATGCAAACGTCAGCCATCAATCAGACTCCACAAAGGTCTCTGTTTCTTGCGGCTCCCATGACAAGTGACCACACGTTAGGAGGTGGCAAACAACAGAAATTTACTTTCTCCCAGTTCTAGGTACAGAAATCTGAAACAAGATATGGGCAGGACCACACTTCCTCCTGAGGCTCGAGGGGAGGCTCCTTCCTGCCTCTCCCAGCTCCTGGGGGCTCCAGGCGTCCCTGGGCTTGTGGCCGCATCACTCCAGTCTCTGCCTCCGTCTCCCCGTGGCCTCCTCCTCTGTGTCTGCGTCTCCTCCTCTGTCTCTAACATGGACACCTGTCACTGGATTTGGGGCCTGCCCTACTCCAGGATCATCTCATTTCAACCTCATGATATCTGCAGAGACCCGGTTTCCACACAGATCCCGTTCCCAGGTTCCAGGGGACGTGAGTTTCGGGGGACGGCGTCCACCCCTCCCGCCATGCCTGTGCCCGTGCTGTGGGCGGGCGGCCGAGCACCTCACAGCAGGTGGCAGGACGGCCCGACGGGGTGAGCATGTCCGGCTGTGCTTTTGCTCTCAGGGAGCCACGACACCATGACCTACTGCCCGGAATCGCGAAGTCCCCATTTCTCGCATCAATCGCAGGAGTCCCGGGCCGCTGCAGGTGCTGAAATCGCCCCTGCATCACGCCTGCGGGTGCTCGAAATGGTCCGGCCACCCAGGTAGGGTCTCAGGCTCCGCCGGTGCTGACGCTGTCAATACCCAGGTAGGGTCCGTACCAGCGGGTGCGCTGACGCTGTCACCCAGGTAAAGTCCGGTGTTCGCTGCGCTGACGTGCTAAGTTCGTCACCCAGGTAGGGTCCGCGGGCTCCGGGCGTGCTGACGCCGCCTGTCACTCCAGGTAGGGTCCGCCGGTGCTGACGCTGTCTGGTCAACGGTAGCAGGTCTGTGCTCTGCTGCGGGTAGCTTGGTACTTCTGGTCCGCCACCCAGGTAGGGTCCGCTGCCTCGCGGTGCTGACGTGGTCTACCCAGGTAGGGTCCGGCTACTACGGTGCTGACATTGTCACCCAGGTAGGGTCCACGCCGGGTGCTGAAATGGTCCGGCCACCCAGGTAGGGTCCGCCTACAAAAGCTGAAATGGTCCGCCACACCCAGGTTCGTGTCTTCAGCGGGTGCTGACGCTGTCTGTCACCCAGGTAGTGGGTCCAGGCCTCGGGTGCGCTGACATTGTCACCCAGGTAGGGTCCGTAGCTCTCGGGTGCTGAAATGGTCCACCCAGGTAGGGTCCGCCTGTGGTGCTGGACGCTGGGTTCGTCACCCAGGTAGGGTCCGTGTTCATGGGTGCTGACGCTTGTCACCAGGTAGGGTCTGGAGGGAGCCCCTGTGGGTTCAGGAGGCAGATGGTTCGTGACTTTACAGCAAGCCCTCTCTATCCCAGCCGGGGTGACAGGATGAAACCAAAACCCTGCCTGCCCACCCTGAGCCCTCGCTCCTCAAAGGCAGGAGTGAGAGGTGGAACAGTGTTTTGCCGGTTTTATTTATTTTGCTTGAGACAGCCCCTCTGTCGCCCAGGCTGGAGTGCGGTGCATCTCGCTCACTGCAAGTCTCCTCTCTCCCGGGTTCAAGTGGACTCTCCTGCCCTGGGACTGGGATCCTCCTCAGCCTCCCAGGCAGCACCACACCAGGCTGGTTTTAAAATTTCAGAGAGGCCGGCCTCGGGTGGCTCATGCTTGTAATCCCAGCACTTTGGGAGGCCACAGGTGGAGAATCACTGAGGTGGGAGTTTTCGAGACCAGCCTGACCACATGGAGGAGTCCGCCTCTACTAAAAATAGATTAGCCGGCTTAGGTAGAAAGCCTGGTCTCAGCACAGGGAGGCTGAGGTGAGTTTGAACTCGGGAGGCGGAGCTTGCAGTGAGCTGAGATGGCACCACTGTACCCAGCCTGGCAACAGAGCTTGGTGACCGGCCTCAAAAAAAAAAAAAAAAAAAGAAAAAACAATTTTAAGGTCCTAGTGCTGTTTTCTGTGAGGGAGGGGAAGTGCTGGCTCCCTTTCCTGCATTCCTGCCCTGGCCACCCTCAAGGCCGTCTCAAGCCCCTGGTGTACCCCACGCTTCGCAGATGCTTCCTGGAGACTGTCCTGGGCTGAGACCCAATCGTAGCAGATTCTGCCCTCAACTGCAGCCCCTTCCGCATTGTCGGAAAGAGGGTGACTGGGGACCTGCAGGACGGGTGGACCCGTGTCAGGGCGGGACCAGGTGCCTTCCCCAGGACAGAGTCTCTTCACAGGCTCTGCTGAAAGAGGCCAGGTCCCCTGAGATCAGGGGTTTTCCCAATGCAGGTCCCCGCGGCTGCAGCAGCCCCAGCACCAACAAACAGTTGTTAAAGCTGCAACGCCCATCGCCCTGGACAGCAGATCGGGTGGACAACTCAAGAGCTCAAGCCTTGAGACCCCAGACGCCGCCAGTAGCCACACCTGATGCAGCCTCTGTCCAGGGCGCCGGACGTCGCTTGAGCAGCTGGACGCCGGGTGCGGTACCTGGACTCGGGCGGATCGCCACATGCTGGTGCTCTGAGAAGAACTCACGCCCAAGCACGCACGCCCTGGTGGAGGTGCGCCGGGCTGAGGGGGGACGCGAACGGGGAGCCGAGGTGGCCACGGCTCCCGTGGGACGCACCATGCAGATTCTGATTGCGATGCCTCGCCTTCGATGGGATGGGGACGTCACCTGCAGACCCAGACAGGAGGCAGACGCCACCCTGAACTGGGTGACGGGGATTTTGTTGCTTTATTTTTTTTTGAGATGGAGTCTTTGCTCTTGTTGCTCAGGCTGGAGGCAGTGGCCAATGACCTTGGCCTGCAACCTCCGTCTCCTGGTTCAGCTTTACTCTCCTGCCTCCCCGCCTCCCAGAAGTTGGATGACAGGCACCTACCGGCCCAATTTTTCTATTTTTAGTCGAGACGGGGTTTCACCGTGTTGGCCAGGCTGGTCTCGATCTCCTAACCTCAGGTGATCCGCCCGCCTCTGCCTCCACCTCCCAAAGTGCCGGGATGACAGGTGTCAGCCACCGCGCCCGGCCTTCCCCGTGTTGGAGTCATGCAGGACTCAGTCCGGCCCCCCGCCCTCCCCAGGACACGCTCACGGAAATCTCGGAGTGGCTGGAGCGGCACCCGCGTGAGGTGGTCATCCTGGCCTGCAGGAACTTCGAGGGGCTGAGCGAGGACCTGCACGAGTACCTGGTCGCCTGCATCAAGAATATTTTCGGGGACATGCTGTGTCCTCGTGGGGTGAGGAGGGGGAAGGACGTCCCCACGTCTGTCCCGGGGCAGGGGGATCGTGACCCTCAGACTCCGTCTGCCGCGCCCCGGGTGTGGGTGCCGCGATGATCCCTGTAGCAGGCGAAGCTGCTGAACGGGGCTCCCTGCTCTCCCGCAGTGCGGGAGGTCCCTGGTGAGAACTGCTTCCCGTGACGGGTTTGGAAATGTGTGCAGCGCCAGCCGGGCGTGGTGGCTCATACCTGTCATCCCAGCAGTTTGGGAGGCCGAGACGGGCGGATCATGAGGTCAGGAGATCGAGACCATCCTGGCTGACACGGTGAAACCCCGTCTCTACTAAAAATACAAAAATCAGCTGGACGTGGTGGCAGGTGCCTGTCATCCCAGCTACTCGGGAGGCTGAGGTGGGAGAATGGCTTGAACCCGGGAGGCGGAGGTTGCGGTGAGCCGAGATTGCACCACTGGCACTCCAGCCTGGGCGACAGAGGGACACTGTCTCAAAAAAAAAAAAAAGTATATATACACACACACACACACACACACACACACACACAGCATCTTCCTGGCTCCATGGAGCCCCCACCCCGGGTCAGGGTCCGTGTGGTTTCCCCAGGGCTGCCGGCACCCAGGAGCCCAGGCAGCAGCCTCAGAACGGCAGAGACACGTGCCTGCCCCGCTCTGTACGCGGGGCCCCCTGTGTGCACGTCTGTTCCTGGCTACAAATGTTCCTTTTAAAACATTTGTAAAATAAACACATTTTTTTGATACTGAGTCTCGCTCTGTCTCCCAGGCTGGAGTGCACTGGTGCGATCTCAGCTCACTGCAGCCTCCGCCTCCCGAGTTCGAACGATTCTCCTGCCTCAGCCTCCTGAGTCGTTGGGATGACAGGCGTACACCACCACGCCTGGCTAGTGTTTATATTTTTAGTAGAGACGGAGTTCCACCACATCAGCCAGGCTGGTCTCAAACTCCTGACTTCAGCTGATCCACCCGCCTCGGCCTCCCAAAGTGCTGGGATGACAGGCCTGAGCCACCGCGCCCGGCCAGAATTTCATTTTCGGTTTATACTCGCATCTTGGGCCGTCCTCCCTCTCCGGCGTCCCCACTTCCCGGCCTTCCTGTCTCCCGGGTGCCCCCCGTATCCCCGGCTCTCCTCTCTCCCCCGCACCCCTTAACTCTGGTCCCTTGCAGGAGCTGCCGACGCTGCGGCAGCTGTGGTCCCGGGGCCAGCAGGTCATCGTCTCCTACGAGGACGAGAGCTCCCTGGGCCGGCACTGCGAGCTGTGGCCAGGAATCCCCTACTGGTGGGGAAACACGGTGAAGACCGAGGCCCTCATCCGCTACCTGGAGACCATGAAGAGCTGCGGCCGCCCAGGTACCAGGGCGTGCCTGGTGGGGGTGGATTCCACACGGCGTCCTGGACGCCCTGCCAGAGGCCGGGTCCATGTGGACCTGCCTTCACTTTGACGTGAAAACAATTTAAAAGGAATCCAGGAGCTGGGCGTGGTTAAGGCTGCACCTGTAATCCCGGCACTTTGGGAGGCCGAGGCGGGCGGATCACGAGGTCAGGAGATCGAGACCATCCTGGCGAACACGGTGAAACCCCGTCTCTACTAAAAATACAAAAAATGAGCCGGGCGTGGTGGCGGCGCCTGTAGTCCCAGCTACTCGGGAGGCTGAGGCAGGAGAATGGCGGGAACCCAGGGGGCGGAGCTTGCAGTGAGCCGAGAT
>NW_022162266.1:0-6840 GCF_008728515.1 Papio anubis | reverse complement strand
TTTCACTGAATCTGAAATCATTTTAATTACCTGAAACTACCTGGCAGTTCTGAGAGAAATGAATAAAAAAGATTATTATGATAAATACTAAACAAAACCCCAACATTTTATTTTAAACCATTTATAATTATTTTCTTCAATGAATTACAAGATTCATTGTTCACTCTATTTTCCATTGGCAAAATTTGACAACATAAATATGATAAATGAGGCCAAAATACCAAATGGTCATTGCTTATTAAACTATAAGATACATCAATTTTTATAAAGAACTTTCATCTCAATCTAAATAAAACTATGTTCAGGTTGATTAAAAATTCTATCACCATTCATAGGCCTTTTAGCATTTTAGCTTCTACTATGTGTGCTAGGCACTGTGCTAAGTGGTAGAAATGCAATAGTGAACAGGTCAGATTTATTCAAGGAAGAAATATGGTGAAGGTGAAAGAAACAGTAGGAAAGTAGAGGCAGAGCAAGATGGCCGAATAGGAACAGCTCCAGTCTCCAATTCCCAGCGCGAGCGACACAGAAGACCGGTGATTTCGGCATTTTCAACTGAGGTACTGGGTTCATCTCACTGGGGAGTGCCGGACGATCGGTGCTGGTCAGCTGCTGCAGCCCGACCAGTGAGAGCTGAAGCAGGGCAAGGCATTGCCTCACCTGGGAAGCGCAAGGGGGAAGGGAATCCCTTTTCCTAGCCAGGGGAACTGAGACACACAACACCTGGAAAATTGGGTAACTCCCACCCCAATACTGCGCTTTAAGCAAACAGGCACACCAGGAGATCATATCCCACACCTGGCCGGGAGGGTCCCACGCCCACGGAGCCTCCCTCATTGCTAGCACAGCAGTCTGTGATCTACCGGCAAGGCAGCAGCGAGGCTGGGGGAGGGGCGCCCGCCATTGCTGAGGCTTAAGTAGGTAAACAAAGCTGCTGGGAAGCTCGAACTGGGTGGAGCTCACAGCAGCTCAAGGAAACCTGCCTGTCTCTGTAGACTCCACCTCTGGGGACAGGGCACAGTAAACAATAAACGCAGCAGAAGCCTCTGCAGACGCAAACGACTCTGTCTGACAGCATTGAAGAGAGCAGTGGATCTCCCAACACGGAGGTTGAGATCTGAGAAGGGACAGACTCCCTGCTCAAGTGGGTCCCTGACCCCTGAGTAGCCTAACTGGGAGACATCCCCCACTAGGGGCAGTCTGACACCCCACACCTCACAGGGTGGAGTACACCCCTGAGAGGAAGCTTCCAAAGCAAGAATCAAACAGGTACACTCGCTGTTCAGAAATATTCTATCTTCTGCAGCCTCTGCTGCTGATACCCAGGCAAACAGGGTCTGGAGTGGACCTCAAGCAATCTCCAGCAGACCTACAGCTGAGGGTCCTGACTGTTAGAAGGAAAACTATCAAACAGGAAGGACACCTACACCAAAACCCCATCAGTACATCACCATCATCAAAGACCAGAGGCAGATAAAACCACAAAGATGGGGAAAAAGCAGGGCAGAAAAGCTGGAAATTCAAAAAATAAGAGTGCATCTCCCCCGGCAAAGGAGCGCAGCTCATCGCCAGCAATGGATCAAAGCTTGACGGAGAATGACTTTGACGAGATGAGAGAAGAAGGCTTCAGTCCATCAAATTTCTCAGAGCTAAAGGAGGAATTACGTACCCAGCGCAAAGAAACTAAAAATCTTGAAAAAAAAGTGGAAGAATTGATGGCTAGAGTAATTAATGCAGAGAAGGTCATAAACGAAATGAAAGAGATGAAAACCATGACACGAGAAATACGTGACAAATGCGCAAGCTTCAGTAACCGACTCGATCAACTGGAAGAAAGAGTATCAGCGATTGAGGATCAAATGAATGAAATGAAGCGAGAAGAGAAACCAAAAGAAAAAAGAAGAAAAAGAAATGAACAAAGCCTGCAAGAAGTATGGGATTATGTAAAAAGACCAAATCTACGTCTGATTGGGGTGCCTGAAAGTGAGGGGGAAAATGGAACCAAGTTGGAAAACACTCTTCAGGATATCATCCAGGAGAACTTCCCCAACCTAGTAGGGCAGGCCAACATTCAAATCCAGGAAATACAGAGAACGCCACAAAGATACTCCTCGAGAAGAGCAACTCCAAGACACATAATTGCCAGATTCACCAAAGTTGAAATGAAGGAAAAAATCTTAAGGGCAGCCAGAGAGAAAGGTCGGGTTACCCACAAAGGGAAGCCTATCAGACTAACAGCAGATCTCTCGGCAGAAACTCTACAAGCCAGAAGAGAGTGGGGGCCAATATTCAACATTCTTAAAGAAAAGAATTTTAAACCCAGAATTTCATATCCAGCCAAACTCAGTTTCATAAGTGAAGGAGAAATAAAATCCTTTAGAGATAAGCAAATGCTTAGAGATTTTGTCACCACTAGGCCTGCCTTACAAGAGACCCTGAAGGAAGCACTCAACATGGAAAGGAACAACCGGTACCAGCCATTGCAAAAACATGCCAAAATGTAAAGACCATCGAGGCTAGGAAGAAACTGCATCAACTAACGAGCAAAATAACCAGTTAATATCATAATGGCAGGATCAAGTTCACACATAACAATCTCAACCTTAAATGTAAATGGACTAAATGCTCCAATTAAAAGACACAGACTGGCAAACTGGATAAAGAGTCAAGACCCATCAGTCTGCTGTATTCAGGAGACCCATCTCACACGCAGAGACATACATAGGCTCAAAATAAAGGGATGGAGGAAGATTTACCAAGCAAATGGAGAACAAAAAAAAGCGGGGGTTGCAATACTAGTCTCTGATAAAACAGACTTTAAACCATCAAAGATCAAAAGAGACAAAGAAGGCCATTACATAATGGTAAAGGGATCAATTCAACAGGAAGAGCTAACTATCCTAAATATATATGCACCCAGATTCATAAAGCAAGTCCTTAGACTTAGAGACTTACAAAGAGACTTAGACTCCCATACAATAATAATGGGAGACTTCAACACTCCACTGTCAACATTAGACAGATCAACGAGACAGAAAGTTAAGAAGGATATCCAGGAATTGAACTCATCTCTGCAGCAAGCAGACCTAATAGACATCTATAGAACTCTCCACCCCAAATCAACAGAATATACATTCTTCTCAGCACCACATCGTACTTACTCCAAAATTGACCACGTAATTGGAAGTAAAGCACTCCTCAGCAAATGTACAAGAACAGAAATTATAACAAACTGTCTCTCAGACCACAGTGCAATCAAACTAGATCTCAGGACTAAGAAACTCAATCAAAACCGCTCAACTACATGGAAACTGAACAACCTGCTCCTGAATAACTATTGGGTACATAACGAAATGAAGGCAGAAATAAAGATGTTCTTTGAAACCAATGAGAACAAAGATACAACATACCAGAATCTCTGGGACACATTTAAAGCAGTGTGTAGAGGGAAATTTATAGCACTAAATACCCACAAGAGAAAGCAGGGAAGATCTAAAATTGACACTCTAACATCGCAATTAAAAGAACTAGAGAAGCAAGAGCAAACACATTCGAAACCTAGCAGAAGGCAAGAAATAACTAAGATCAGAGCAGAACTGAAGGAGATAGAGATACAAAACACCCTCCAAAAAATCAATGAATCCAGGAGTTGGTTTTTTGAAAAGATCAACAAAATTGACAGACCACTAGCAAGACTAATAAAGAAGAAAAGAGAGAAGAATCAAATTGATGCAATTAAAAATGATAAAGGGGATATCACCACCGACCCCACAGAAATACAAACTACCATCAGAGAATACTATAAACACCTCTATGAAAATAAACTGGAAAATCTAGAAGAAATGGATAATTTCTTGGACACTTACACTCTTCCAAGACTAAACCAGGAAGAAGTTGAATCCCTGGCAGAGACACAACAAAAAAAGAGAATTTGAGACCAATATCCCTGATGAACATCGATGCAAAAATCCTCAATAAAATACTGGCAAACCGGATTCAGCAACACATCAAAAAGCTTATCCACCATGATCAAGTGGGCTTCATCCCTGGGATGCAAGGCTGGTTCAACATTCGCAAATCAATAAACATAATCCAGCATATAAACAGAACCAAAGACAAGAACCACATGATTATCTCAATAGATGCAGAAAAGGCTTTTGACAAAATTCAACAGCCCTTCATACTAAAAACGCTCAATAAATTCAGTATTGATGGAACGTACCTCAAAATAATAAGAGCTATTTATGACAAACCCACAGCCAATATCATACTGAATGGGCAAAAACTGGAAAAATTCCCTTTGAAAACTGGCACAAGACAGGGATGCCCTCTCTCACCACTCCTATTCAACATAGTGTTGGAAGTTCTGGCTAGGGCAATTAGGCAAGAGAAAGAAATCAAGGGTATTCAGTTAGGAAAAGAAGAAGTCAAATTGTCCCTGTTTGCAGATGACATGATTGTATATTTAGAAAACCCCATTGTCTCAGCCCAAAATCTCCTTAAGCTGATAAGCAACTTCAGCAAAGTCTCAGGATACAAAATTAATGTGCAAAAATCACAAGCATTCTTATACACCAGTAACAGACAAACAGAGAGCCAAATCATGAATGAACTTCCATTCACAATTGCTTCAAAGAGAATAAAATACCTAGGAATCCAACTTACCAGGGATGTAAAGGACCTCTTCAAGGAGAACTACAAACCACTGCTCAGTGAAATCAAAGAGGACACAAACAAATGGAAGAACATACCATGCTCATGGATAGGAAGAATCAATATCGTGAAAATGGCCATACTGCCCAAGGTAATTTATAGATTCAATGCCATCCCCATCAAGCTACCAATGAGTTTCTTCACAGAATTGGAAAAAACTGCTTTAAAGTTCATATGGAACCAAAAAAGAGCCCGCATCTCCAAGACAATCCTAAGTCAAAAGAACAAAGCTGGAGGCATCACACTACCTGACTTCAAACTATACTACAAGGCTACAGTAACCAAAACAGCATGGTACTGGTACCAAAACAGAGATATAGACCAATGGAACAGAACAGAGTCCTCAGAAATAATACCACACATCTACAGCCATCTGATCTTTGACAAACCTGAGAGAAACAAGAAATGGGGAAAGGATTCCCTATTTAATAAATGGTGCTGGGAAAATTGGCTAGCCATAAGTAGAAAGCTGAAACTGGATCCTTTCCTTACTCCTTATACGAAAATTAATTCAAGATGGATTAGAGACTTAAATGTTAGACCTAATACCATAAAAATCCTAGAGGAAAACCTAGGTAGTACCATTCAGGACATAGGCATGGGCAAAGACTTCATGTCTAAAACACCAAAAGCAACGGCAGCAAAAGCCAAAATTGACAAATGGGATCTCATTAAACTAAAGAGCTTCTGCACAGCAAAAGAAACTACCATCAGAGTGAACAGGCAACCTACAGAATGGGAGAAAATTTTTGCAATCTACTCATCTGACAAAGGGCTAATATCCAGAACCTACAAAGAACTCAAACAAATTTACAAGAAAAAAACAAACAACCCCATCAAAAAGTGGGCAAAGGATATGAACAGACATTTCTCAAAAGAAGACATTCATACAGCCAACAGACACATGAAAAAATGCTCATCATCACTGGCCATCAGAGAAATGCAAATCAAAACCACAATGAGATACCATCTCACACCAGTTAGAATGGCAATCATTAAAAAGTCAGGAAAAAAACAGGTGCTGGAGAGGATGTGGAGAAATAGGAACGCTTTTACACTGTTGGTGGGATTGTAAACTAGTTCAACCATTATGGAAAACAGTATGGCGATTCCTCAAGGATCTAGAACTAGATGTACCATATGACCCAGCCATCCCATTACTGGGGATATACCCAAAGGATTATAAATTATGCTGCTATAAAGACACATGCACACGTATGTTTATTGCAGCACTATTCACAATAGCAAAGACTTGGAATCAACCCAAATGTCCATCAGTGACAGATTGGATTAAGAAAATGTGGCACATATACACCATGGAATACTATGCAGCCATAAAAAAGGATGAGTTTGTGTCCTTTGTAGGGACATGGATGCAGCTGGAAACCATCATTCTTAGCAAACTATCACAAGAACTGAAAACCAAACACCACATGTTCTCACTCATAGGTGGGAACTGAACAATGAGATCACTTGGACTCGGGAAGGGGAACATCACACACCGGGGCCTATCATGGGGAGGGAGGAGGGGGGAGGGATTGCATTGGGAGTTATACCTGATGTAAATGACGAGTTGATGGGTGCAGCACAGCAACATGGCACAAGTATACATAGGTAACAAACCTGCACGTTATGCACATGTACCCTACAACTTAAAGTATAATAATAGTAAATTAAAAAAAAAAAAAGTTTAGGAAAACTAAGAAAACTGTATCAGATCTAATCCTATACATACTTATAATAAGAAAATAGAATTATTAATAAGAACAACATAACATTTCTGCAGATAATGAAGACATGCCCACGAACGAAACAAAAGAAGCTAAAAGATATAGGGAAAATGACGCAAGCCATGAGAAAAGAGTTTAAATAAGAATTTTTTAAAAAACAGAAATGACTTGGAAACACAGCAACTTTTAAAACTTGGAAACCCTTAGAAACTTTTAAAAATCATTAAAACCAAAACTGGAAAGACATAAAAATGAACAAATAATAAATAATGCCTTCAGAACAATATGAAGATTGAAATATTTTAAAGATGAAAAAGATTAAAAAATGAAAACAAAACAAAACAAAACAAAAAGAAACAGTAGGAAAGTATTAATTAGCATGAAAAGTGTTACAATA
>NW_022162265.1:0-6843 GCF_008728515.1 Papio anubis | reverse complement strand
GCGCCTGTAGTCCCAGCTACTCGGGAGGCTGAGGCAGGAGAATGGCGTGAACCCGGAAGGCGGAGCTTGCAGTGAGCTGAGATCCGGCCACTGCACTCCAGCCTGGGCAACAGAGCAAGACTCTGTCTCTAAAAAACAAAACACAAGCCAGGTGCAGTGGCTCAAGCCTGTAATCCCAGCACTTTGGGAGGCCAAGACGGGCGGATCACGAGGTCAGGAGATCGAGACCATCCTGGCTAACACGGTGAAACCCCGTCTCTACTAAAAAAATACAAAAAAATAGCCCGGCGAGGTGGTGGGCGCCTGTAGTCCCAGCTACTCGGGAGGCTGAGGCAGGAGAATGGCGGGAACCCGGGAGGCGGAGCTTGCAGTGAGCTGAGATCCGGCCACAGCACTCCAGCCTGGGCGACAGAGCAAGACTCCGTCTCAAAAAAAAAAAAAAAAAAAAAAAAAGAAGTTACTTAATTGCTTTCTATACACATTGGTTGGCAGCTTCAGTTTAGATTGTACATTCCCTGGAAGATTGTGATTATGCTGCTACCTCTTTTGTAACTATCCGTGGTACCTTACCATGATACTTTGCACAGCTGTTGTTGACCACCAGCATATGGTCATTTAAATGCAGATTTATTTTTTGTATTATGGCTTGAGTAAGCAAGAAAATTTAAAAATTAGTGACTGATGACAAATATTAAATTCTAGGTCAGATAGTATAATAAATATTGCTAGCTAAGCAATCCATTCAGCATTCCAGATACATCAGGAGCTGTGTAGCTTTAAAAGGTTTACAGAGAGTGAGACTACATTTCATTTAAAAAGGAAATTGATTTTGGCTGTCATAAAATTATTCCTAGATTGTCAGTATTAGATAAGCGGCCTAACCTTGAGAGTACAGGACTGAAGCTTCTCCTTCATGTCCTTCCTTCACATGTAATTCTTCAACCTAATACAAATAGTCTTTCAGCCCTACTGTTTCACTAAAACACCTGTGTCAAGATCACCCAAAGCTGTGTGTTGTCAAAGTCACTAGGTGTTACTGTGTCCTTGAGACCTCTAAAAGGCAATCATCACAGTTTATCACAATCTCCTGCTTAAAATGCTCTTCTCATGACTCCATGACATGTGTCTGGTTTTCCTCTTGCTTCATTACCCAACCCTCTGTAGACTCCTCTGTTTCCTTTCACAGCCTCTGTTATCTTCATGGAGGCTTGTTCCCGGGCAAGTTCTTTTCTCTCCCTACACTCTCTTCATAGCTGGTCACATCCATTCCATTGAATCACATCCATTCCACTGAATTCCCTTGAATCCACAGCATTGAATTATCTGCTGACCTCCTCCACATTTATATCACTAACCCAACCCTCTCCTGGAGCTCCAGATTCATCTTCACAACAGCCTATTTGGCATCTCGACTTGGGTGTCTCATGGATATATTATACCTATATATTTAAAATACAACTCTGATTTTCTCACTAAACTTGTTTTCCACCTCACCACTCTCAGTATATCCCTGTTCAGCAAAGGATGCATATTCTAGTTTTCTATGTTGAATCACTGGGGTCCTACCAGCCACTCAGTGATTCAACATAGAAAACTAGAATATTCTCTTTGATTTCTGCTTTTTTCCTCATTTTTTTCTTACAAAGAAATAGGAAGTTCTACTTCTCAATTCTACGCCAATATGCCTCTCAAATCCATACACTTCTTACCTTCTCTCCTCTGCCTACGTGGATAAAGCCTTCATTTTGATATTGTGACTGTCTACTGATTGATCTCTCCATTTCCACATTTATAAAATAGTAACATCTTAAAATGTGTTTCAGATCATGTCACTATCCTCAGTTAAACCCCTTAATAAACTCTTATTGTAATTGGAATAAAATCCCAAATCTTTAACATGACCTGTAAAGTCTGCATGATGTGGACTTTTTCTATCTCTTCAACATCTTGAGTCACTTTCCTTTTTTCTTCCCATTCTGTAGGCACAGTATCCTTCTTGTGGACCCTCAATGCCAACCACTTTCCTGCTTCAGGGCTTTTGCACATATGGACTGTTTAGGACACTCTCTCTCTTTCCACTGCCTGCACGGCTAGATCCTGTTGTTTATTTTTACTTTCATGTCTCAGCTTAAATGCCATCTCCTCTAAAGGTGACACCTTCTCTAAAGGGGACATTTAAGCTAAGAGTCGAAGAAAAAATCCTCCTACTGAAAGATTTTTTTTTTTCTGTCTGAGCCTTTAGCAGTTTCCCTGCATAACTCTTACTACAATTTGTGATTTCTTTATTCTTTGTTTGCTTATTCAATTTGGAGGAGGGAGGTCACGTTCTCCTGGGCAAAATATTTTAAAGGCAGAGACCATGGCTACCTTGTTGGCCGTTACAAACTTGGTACAAGTGCTCAAAAAAAAATCATTGACTGAATAAAACACTCCATATAAAAATTAGTCTCTGAAATAATTGTAAGACAATTCAGCTACTTAAAAACTTCTAAAAAAAATTTTTCCCTCTAAATACTTGGCTTTGTATTCCTTCCTTGACTTGCTTGAACTGCTTTATTTTATTCATTTACTCTAGTCAATGAGAGAGCAGCGAGCAGAGAGAATCCAGTACCGTGCTTTTTCACCTTTCCTCAAGTCTAGAGCCTATTCTAGACACAGTGCAGAATATTCTAGGAAAATACCACATTCTACCTGCCATGAATATAATGACACTAATTCAAATCACCTCCATGAGCAAATAGCCTTTCTTTTATGGAAAAGGATGACGATGGATGTTATATTAAAATGAGATTTATTTTTCAACTGTCTTCTGTAAAACAATTGCTTGCCTAAATTCATATATGTACACACCCACAAGATACCTCATATAACGAACACTCTGTCTAACAAAACATTTTAAGTTTACCATTACCAATAAAAGTAGGAACCAGGAAAACATCTTAGATAATAGAATTAGGTAATTTGTTTCCAGGACTATTGCTTGAGAAATTAGTTTTTGAATGTCAACTTTACGTTTTCAGTCAGATATAAACCAATGTCCATAGGTCAAGGCACAACAAATAGAATAATGAATTGAGATAAACTCCAACATATCAATAACAAATTATAGGCCATTCAGCACACAACAGCAAATGGGAAGAAATAAAGCAGGGCAGTGTCAGTCCAGAGAACTCAGCCACTGTGTGTTCACGATAAGCTCCCTCTAACACAAATGACCACTTGGGGTAGCACGGAGAATAGCCTGCTTTTCTTATCTCTGATGTTCACCCCCAAAATGTAGCATCTCTTAAAAAATACTTCCACAAAATTATCTAGATACAACCTTTAGCTCTATTACTGAGGAAAAGGATGAATTGGTCAAAATGATTTCTAGTATGTCATTTCCCAAATATTTGTGTTCCCTAAGACATTGACATTGACTGTACCAAAAGTGGAGGAAGGCAATAAGACCACATGTAGCTTAAAATCAAAAAGAGAACACAAAATCCAGATATTGTGTGGTTTTTTTTGTTTGTTTGTTCGTTTGTTTTTTACCTATACAGAGATTTCTAATAATTATGTGGTGTGAAAATGTAGCTGAGAAAAAGTGATGTGAAGAAATCTGTCTCTTTTGTCCCATGTGCAAATATTAATAAGCTGACCTCATGTTGCTATTAACTACCACTTACAACCAGAGTCTACACATAATCATGCCTTTTAAATTGTGGTACTCATGAGTTTAGGAATGAGAGAAATTCTTCTAACTACCAACCAACCCCAGCTCTACCTCAACACATGCACACATATACACACACATTCAACTATAAACAGACTCCCCACCTCAAACTTCATGAAGTGTTTTTAAAGCCCAACACTAGATTAGAAAATAAAGCCCCTTTCTCTGAGCAGCAGCCGCCTCTATCTAACAAGTTGCAGCATGATTTTCAGTCTGGTTTTCTGAAAAAAAATACCTCCTTGAAAATCCCGTAAAGCCCCTAAGATGTAAGTAGTAAATTTTCCCTTCTTTCCATTCATTCAAATGGAAGACCTTCCTTTTGAGATAATCTATGAAATTTTAGAATCATAGAATCATACTTGCATAAGAACATATGTGTATCCAAATCCCATAAACAATATCACAATAACCTGAAAGTGTAAGATTTAAACTTTTTGTTCTTATTGGCCACACTAGAAGAGTTGTCTCATTTGGCATGCCAAACAGTGCTGAGTGACCAAGTGTCTTCAAATCACCTAAGTCTTACAATTGTCTTGGATACCAGGGCACACAGCACTGTTTGGCATGACAAATGAGACAATTCTCCCAGTGTGGCCATCTACTTAAAAAGTCAACTCTCCCAGACTACCCTATATGAAATAGCAACCACTCCCTGCTTGGTATTTTCTACCTCCCTTTCCTGGTTTTATTTTTCCCTGTAACAATGTTTATCAGATCTGCCACATAATTGATTTGCTTATTTGTTGTCTATCTTCTTCAACTAGAATCTCAGCTTTATGAAGGCAGGGACTACGAATCTTTGGTTCACTGCTCTAACCCTAGAACCTAGAACAGTGCCTGGAACAGAGTAGATACACAATAAATATTGGTTGAGTTAATCCATTCATTCACCAGGTGTTTATTATGTACTTACTGTGTTCCAGGCCAAGAGTTGTTGAGTGTTGTTATCCAAGATTACATGAGCAATTGGTCACAGAGCCAGAATAAGCACACAGGTCTCTCCAATGCCTCTCCTATGTTCTCTCCAGTAGGTTCTACTGTCTTCTGCTTGGGAACTACTATTTCTGGTAATTTCCTAGATGAATAAACAGATTTTTTTGCAACGTGTTTACCTAAAAAGTTGCGATGCGACACCCATGTGGCATGTCATATTCTTCTACATTCTTTAAATCAAAAAGCAAGAAGACAATAGACTATATAGTGAAAAAAAAACTGCATTTTCAAGTGCATCAAAGAAATGTAAAATGATGAACATAAATTTTCCTGTTTCTTTGCATTTTGACATTGGAATATGGATAAGCAACCTGGTTCCTTTGAAAGGTATGAGACAGCAAAGACTCAGAAAGAGGAAAAGTTATTTTATTTTTTCCTGGTAATGTTTTTCAACTGAACAAGTAAACATGAGCATATCTGCTTCCTGAACATTGCATAATAACAACTTTAAAACTGCCAAATGAAAAAACAAAAAAGCAAACCATTGATTCCTGAACAATATGGGTGTGAACTGCATAGGTCTACTCATATGCAGATTATTTTTTGTCCTCTGTCATCCCTGAAACAGTAAGACCAAGCCCTGCTTCCTCCTCTCCTGAGCCTATTCTATACGAAGATGATGAGTATGAAGATCTTTATGCTGATCCACTTCCACTTAGTGAATAGTAAATATATTTTCTCTTTCTTATGATTTTCTTAATAACATTTTCTTTTTTCTAGCTTACTTTATTGTAAGAATACAGTATATAATACATAAAACATACAAAACATGTTCAACAACTGTTTGTCAGTAAGGCTTCTGGTCAACAGTGGGCTATTATTGGTTAAGTTTTGGAGAAGTCAAAAATTATATGTGGATTTTCAACTGAGCGAGAGGTCTGTGCCCCTAACCCAAGGTTGTTCAAGGGTAAACTCTCTATCCTTTTATTGCTATTTTAAGCCTCTGAATGGCTTCAGATCTAAGAAGTAAGTTATTTCAGTAACAAACAACATCATTTAAAAACAATTTATATAATATTAAGCTTTACTTAAATCAATATTTTCCGTAATTCAAAGAATTAATGGCATCTTCATAAGGTATGTGAGGTACAAAAAATTTATTATTACAAATTTATAAGATAGAAACAGAGACACACACTTTTTTATATATCATTGAACACAATGTACATTTTGAATGCAATTTGAATTCTCTACTTCTTCTAGGTACCTGCCAAAATCCTAGGAATATAAAATAAGAGTAAAAATATAAGAAAGAGTTAAAAAGTATTACATCTCTTCTTTAGAATTTACTTGTCTCAATTTTTCTTTAAAAGAAAATAGAAATGTATGTTTAAGGTAAAAATGCCATTCTACCATTTTTTAGAGGTTAACTGGTGTTCTCTGGATAATCAAAGTGTACTAATAGGCAGGAAGGTTAAATTTCAACTTTTGAGACTACGAAAGTTACTTCAAGTAATTTCTGGGCTGATTCTCAACACTTATAAAATCCTTTGTTTGATCATATTCTGCTTGTTCACCTTTTATCCTAATCCTAACAGTTTTTCATTTATTTATACCAATTTCCCTATGGGAAAGCATGGATACCTTTACATTCTTATTTCACTCATGATTACCAGAGTCTCTAGGTTCTTCAAAGTATGTCCCAGGGTAACTGACCGTCAACAGATACAGCTCATTTCATCACCAAAAATGAAGGAGAATCATCAGAGTTCTGAAAATCTCACCTTGACATCTGTTGAGTCTTTCCCGACTAATCTCACTAGAGTATTCTAAGACAATTATCCCCATATATTAAAAAAATTATATGTATTTGACAGACTCCACAGTATCTGGTTCAGTGATAGGTATATACTAGATGTCAAAAAGGTTGGTGAATATATAAAAGAAGTCCACTCATAGTGAGAATATGATAAGAATGGCTCCTCCTGAAAGATTTTATTATAAAACCTGTAGGCATTTTTATCTTAAGTTGGGTTTTAAAAAATTTCAATTCTGGCCGGGTGCAGTGGCTCACATCTGTAATCCCAGCACTTTGGGAGGCCGAGGCGGGCAGATCACAAGGTCAGGAGATCGAGACCATCCTGGCTAACACAGTGAAACCCCGTCTCTACTAAAAATACAAAAAATTAGCTGGG
>NW_022162264.1:0-6844 GCF_008728515.1 Papio anubis | reverse complement strand
GCGCCTGTAGTCCCAGCTACTCGGGAGGCTGAGGCAGGAGAATGGCGTGAACCCGGAAGGCGGAGCTTGCAGTGAGCTGAGATCCGGCCACTGCACTCCAGCCTGGGCAACAGAGCAAGACTCTGTCTCTAAAAAACAAAACACAAGCCAGGTGCAGTGGCTCAAGCCTGTAATCCCAGCACTTTGGGAGGCCAAGACGGGCGGATCACGAGGTCAGGAGATCGAGACCATCCTGGCTAACACGGTGAAACCCCGTCTCTACTAAAAAAATACAAAAAAATAGCCCGGCGAGGTGGTGGGCGCCTGTAGTCCCAGCTACTCGGGAGGCTGAGGCAGGAGAATGGCGGGAACCCGGGAGGCGGAGCTTGCAGTGAGCTGAGATCCGGCCACAGCACTCCAGCCTGGGCGACAGAGCAAGACTCCGTCTCAAAAAAAAAAAAAAAAAAAAAAAAAGAAGTTACTTAATTGCTTTCTATACACATTGGTTGGCAGCTTCAGTTTAGATTGTACATTCCCTGGAAGATTGTGATTATGCTGCTACCTCTTTTGTAACTATCCGTGGTACCTTACCATGATACTTTGCACAGCTGTTGTTGACCACCAGCATATGGTCATTTAAATGCAGATTTATTTTTTGTATTATGGCTTGAGTAAGCAAGAAAATTTAAAAATTAGTGACTGATGACAAATATTAAATTCTAGGTCAGATAGTATAATAAATATTGCTAGCTAAGCAATCCATTCAGCATTCCAGATACATCAGGAGCTGTGTAGCTTTAAAAGGTTTACAGAGAGTGAGACTACATTTCATTTAAAAAGGAAATTGATTTTGGCTGTCATAAAATTATTCCTAGATTGTCAGTATTAGATAAGCGGCCTAACCTTGAGAGTACAGGACTGAAGCTTCTCCTTCATGTCCTTCCTTCACATGTAATTCTTCAACCTAATACAAATAGTCTTTCAGCCCTACTGTTTCACTAAAACACCTGTGTCAAGATCACCCAAAGCTGTGTGTTGTCAAAGTCACTAGGTGTTACTGTGTCCTTGAGACCTCTAAAAGGCAATCATCACAGTTTATCACAATCTCCTGCTTAAAATGCTCTTCTCATGACTCCATGACATGTGTCTGGTTTTCCTCTTGCTTCATTACCCAACCCTCTGTAGACTCCTCTGTTTCCTTTCACAGCCTCTGTTATCTTCATGGAGGCTTGTTCCCGGGCAAGTTCTTTTCTCTCCCTACACTCTCTTCATAGCTGGTCACATCCATTCCATTGAATCACATCCATTCCACTGAATTCCCTTGAATCCACAGCATTGAATTATCTGCTGACCTCCTCCACATTTATATCACTAACCCAACCCTCTCCTGGAGCTCCAGATTCATCTTCACAACAGCCTATTTGGCATCTCGACTTGGGTGTCTCATGGATATATTATACCTATATATTTAAAATACAACTCTGATTTTCTCACTAAACTTGTTTTCCACCTCACCACTCTCAGTATATCCCTGTTCAGCAAAGGATGCATATTCTAGTTTTCTATGTTGAATCACTGGGGTCCTACCAGCCACTCAGTGATTCAACATAGAAAACTAGAATATTCTCTTTGATTTCTGCTTTTTTCCTCATTTTTTTCTTACAAAGAAATAGGAAGTTCTACTTCTCAATTCTACGCCAATATGCCTCTCAAATCCATACACTTCTTACCTTCTCTCCTCTGCCTACGTGGATAAAGCCTTCATTTTGATATTGTGACTGTCTACTGATTGATCTCTCCATTTCCACATTTATAAAATAGTAACATCTTAAAATGTGTTTCAGATCATGTCACTATCCTCAGTTAAACCCCTTAATAAACTCTTATTGTAATTGGAATAAAATCCCAAATCTTTAACATGACCTGTAAAGTCTGCATGATGTGGACTTTTTCTATCTCTTCAACATCTTGAGTCACTTTCCTTTTTTCTTCCCATTCTGTAGGCACAGTATCCTTCTTGTGGACCCTCAATGCCAACCACTTTCCTGCTTCAGGGCTTTTGCACATATGGACTGTTTAGGACACTCTCTCTCTTTCCACTGCCTGCACGGCTAGATCCTGTTGTTTATTTTTACTTTCATGTCTCAGCTTAAATGCCATCTCCTCTAAAGGTGACACCTTCTCTAAAGGGGACATTTAAGCTAAGAGTCGAAGAAAAAATCCTCCTACTGAAAGATTTTTTTTTTTTCTGTCTGAGCCTTTAGCAGTTTCCCTGCATAACTCTTACTACAATTTGTGATTTCTTTATTCTTTGTTTGCTTATTCAATTTGGAGGAGGGAGGTCACGTTCTCCTGGGCAAAATATTTTAAAGGCAGAGACCATGGCTACCTTGTTGGCCGTTACAAACTTGGTACAAGTGCTCAAAAAAAAATCATTGACTGAATAAAACACTCCATATAAAAATTAGTCTCTGAAATAATTGTAAGACAATTCAGCTACTTAAAAACTTCTAAAAAAAATTTTTCCCTCTAAATACTTGGCTTTGTATTCCTTCCTTGACTTGCTTGAACTGCTTTATTTTATTCATTTACTCTAGTCAATGAGAGAGCAGCGAGCAGAGAGAATCCAGTACCGTGCTTTTTCACCTTTCCTCAAGTCTAGAGCCTATTCTAGACACAGTGCAGAATATTCTAGGAAAATACCACATTCTACCTGCCATGAATATAATGACACTAATTCAAATCACCTCCATGAGCAAATAGCCTTTCTTTTATGGAAAAGGATGACGATGGATGTTATATTAAAATGAGATTTATTTTTCAACTGTCTTCTGTAAAACAATTGCTTGCCTAAATTCATATATGTACACACCCACAAGATACCTCATATAACGAACACTCTGTCTAACAAAACATTTTAAGTTTACCATTACCAATAAAAGTAGGAACCAGGAAAACATCTTAGATAATAGAATTAGGTAATTTGTTTCCAGGACTATTGCTTGAGAAATTAGTTTTTGAATGTCAACTTTACGTTTTCAGTCAGATATAAACCAATGTCCATAGGTCAAGGCACAACAAATAGAATAATGAATTGAGATAAACTCCAACATATCAATAACAAATTATAGGCCATTCAGCACACAACAGCAAATGGGAAGAAATAAAGCAGGGCAGTGTCAGTCCAGAGAACTCAGCCACTGTGTGTTCACGATAAGCTCCCTCTAACACAAATGACCACTTGGGGTAGCACGGAGAATAGCCTGCTTTTCTTATCTCTGATGTTCACCCCCAAAATGTAGCATCTCTTAAAAAATACTTCCACAAAATTATCTAGATACAACCTTTAGCTCTATTACTGAGGAAAAGGATGAATTGGTCAAAATGATTTCTAGTATGTCATTTCCCAAATATTTGTGTTCCCTAAGACATTGACATTGACTGTACCAAAAGTGGAGGAAGGCAATAAGACCACATGTAGCTTAAAATCAAAAAGAGAACACAAAATCCAGATATTGTGTGGTTTTTTTTGTTTGTTTGTTCGTTTGTTTTTTACCTATACAGAGATTTCTAATAATTATGTGGTGTGAAAATGTAGCTGAGAAAAAGTGATGTGAAGAAATCTGTCTCTTTTGTCCCATGTGCAAATATTAATAAGCTGACCTCATGTTGCTATTAACTACCACTTACAACCAGAGTCTACACATAATCATGCCTTTTAAATTGTGGTACTCATGAGTTTAGGAATGAGAGAAATTCTTCTAACTACCAACCAACCCCAGCTCTACCTCAACACATGCACACATATACACACACATTCAACTATAAACAGACTCCCCACCTCAAACTTCATGAAGTGTTTTTAAAGCCCAACACTAGATTAGAAAATAAAGCCCCTTTCTCTGAGCAGCAGCCGCCTCTATCTAACAAGTTGCAGCATGATTTTCAGTCTGGTTTTCTGAAAAAAAATACCTCCTTGAAAATCCCGTAAAGCCCCTAAGATGTAAGTAGTAAATTTTCCCTTCTTTCCATTCATTCAAATGGAAGACCTTCCTTTTGAGATAATCTATGAAATTTTAGAATCATAGAATCATACTTGCATAAGAACATATGTGTATCCAAATCCCATAAACAATATCACAATAACCTGAAAGTGTAAGATTTAAACTTTTTGTTCTTATTGGCCACACTAGAAGAGTTGTCTCATTTGGCATGCCAAACAGTGCTGAGTGACCAAGTGTCTTCAAATCACCTAAGTCTTACAATTGTCTTGGATACCAGGGCACACAGCACTGTTTGGCATGACAAATGAGACAATTCTCCCAGTGTGGCCATCTACTTAAAAAGTCAACTCTCCCAGACTACCCTATATGAAATAGCAACCACTCCCTGCTTGGTATTTTCTACCTCCCTTTCCTGGTTTTATTTTTCCCTGTAACAATGTTTATCAGATCTGCCACATAATTGATTTGCTTATTTGTTGTCTATCTTCTTCAACTAGAATCTCAGCTTTATGAAGGCAGGGACTACGAATCTTTGGTTCACTGCTCTAACCCTAGAACCTAGAACAGTGCCTGGAACAGAGTAGATACACAATAAATATTGGTTGAGTTAATCCATTCATTCACCAGGTGTTTATTATGTACTTACTGTGTTCCAGGCCAAGAGTTGTTGAGTGTTGTTATCCAAGATTACATGAGCAATTGGTCACAGAGCCAGAATAAGCACACAGGTCTCTCCAATGCCTCTCCTATGTTCTCTCCAGTAGGTTCTACTGTCTTCTGCTTGGGAACTACTATTTCTGGTAATTTCCTAGATGAATAAACAGATTTTTTTGCAACGTGTTTACCTAAAAAGTTGCGATGCGACACCCATGTGGCATGTCATATTCTTCTACATTCTTTAAATCAAAAAGCAAGAAGACAATAGACTATATAGTGAAAAAAAAACTGCATTTTCAAGTGCATCAAAGAAATGTAAAATGATGAACATAAATTTTCCTGTTTCTTTGCATTTTGACATTGGAATATGGATAAGCAACCTGGTTCCTTTGAAAGGTATGAGACAGCAAAGACTCAGAAAGAGGAAAAGTTATTTTATTTTTTCCTGGTAATGTTTTTCAACTGAACAAGTAAACATGAGCATATCTGCTTCCTGAACATTGCATAATAACAACTTTAAAACTGCCAAATGAAAAAACAAAAAAGCAAACCATTGATTCCTGAACAATATGGGTGTGAACTGCATAGGTCTACTCATATGCAGATTATTTTTTGTCCTCTGTCATCCCTGAAACAGTAAGACCAAGCCCTGCTTCCTCCTCTCCTGAGCCTATTCTATACGAAGATGATGAGTATGAAGATCTTTATGCTGATCCACTTCCACTTAGTGAATAGTAAATATATTTTCTCTTTCTTATGATTTTCTTAATAACATTTTCTTTTTTCTAGCTTACTTTATTGTAAGAATACAGTATATAATACATAAAACATACAAAACATGTTCAACAACTGTTTGTCAGTAAGGCTTCTGGTCAACAGTGGGCTATTATTGGTTAAGTTTTGGAGAAGTCAAAAATTATATGTGGATTTTCAACTGAGCGAGAGGTCTGTGCCCCTAACCCAAGGTTGTTCAAGGGTAAACTCTCTATCCTTTTATTGCTATTTTAAGCCTCTGAATGGCTTCAGATCTAAGAAGTAAGTTATTTCAGTAACAAACAACATCATTTAAAAACAATTTATATAATATTAAGCTTTACTTAAATCAATATTTTCCGTAATTCAAAGAATTAATGGCATCTTCATAAGGTATGTGAGGTACAAAAAATTTATTATTACAAATTTATAAGATAGAAACAGAGACACACACTTTTTTATATATCATTGAACACAATGTACATTTTGAATGCAATTTGAATTCTCTACTTCTTCTAGGTACCTGCCAAAATCCTAGGAATATAAAATAAGAGTAAAAATATAAGAAAGAGTTAAAAAGTATTACATCTCTTCTTTAGAATTTACTTGTCTCAATTTTTCTTTAAAAGAAAATAGAAATGTATGTTTAAGGTAAAAATGCCATTCTACCATTTTTTAGAGGTTAACTGGTGTTCTCTGGATAATCAAAGTGTACTAATAGGCAGGAAGGTTAAATTTCAACTTTTGAGACTACGAAAGTTACTTCAAGTAATTTCTGGGCTGATTCTCAACACTTATAAAATCCTTTGTTTGATCATATTCTGCTTGTTCACCTTTTATCCTAATCCTAACAGTTTTTCATTTATTTATACCAATTTCCCTATGGGAAAGCATGGATACCTTTACATTCTTATTTCACTCATGATTACCAGAGTCTCTAGGTTCTTCAAAGTATGTCCCAGGGTAACTGACCGTCAACAGATACAGCTCATTTCATCACCAAAAATGAAGGAGAATCATCAGAGTTCTGAAAATCTCACCTTGACATCTGTTGAGTCTTTCCCGACTAATCTCACTAGAGTATTCTAAGACAATTATCCCCATATATTAAAAAAATTATATGTATTTGACAGACTCCACAGTATCTGGTTCAGTGATAGGTATATACTAGATGTCAAAAAGGTTGGTGAATATATAAAAGAAGTCCACTCATAGTGAGAATATGATAAGAATGGCTCCTCCTGAAAGATTTTATTATAAAACCTGTAGGCATTTTTATCTTAAGTTGGGTTTTAAAAAATTTCAATTCTGGCCGGGTGCAGTGGCTCACATCTGTAATCCCAGCACTTTGGGAGGCCGAGGCGGGCAGATCACAAGGTCAGGAGATCGAGACCATCCTGGCTAACACAGTGAAACCCCGTCTCTACTAAAAATACAAAAAATTAGCTGGG